>NC_051177.1:224772565-224952564 GCF_013339695.2 Rhipicephalus sanguineus
CTTTGAACAGTGCAAGAGTGGAACACTAGATTTGATGAATAAATGACACGGTGCTGTGTCATGAATGTAATACATTATGTTATAATACGTGGTGTGTGTGTGTGTGTGTGTGTTGTGTGTGTGGGTGTGTTTGTGTTTGTGGGTGTGTGTGTGTGTGTGTGTGTGTGTGTGTGTGTGTGTGTGTGTTTTGACAATACTGTAAAGCCCCCAGGTGTTCAAGGGGTGGTAAAAGATATTAGACAATACCATACCAAAGGACTCAGTTTCAAATGTGCTGAAAAACTCTTGCTCATTGACAATCAACAAATACACTGGAATCGAGCTTGTTTGTTGCTAACAACTTTAGTTCTAGTGCTGCAGAGCTTTTCGCCGACGGGCCTTATCCCTTTCAGCCCTGGATTTTTTATTTTGGTCAGGGACATTTTTGTCTTTGTTTTCCTAATAGTTATGACCTCAGAAGACCACAAACGAAAAATGAGCCAGTGGTGCAAGTATTAATGGATTTACAGACATGACATCAAATTAGGTCATCCGGGACAGCGGTTGTGAATGAAAAAATGGCAGCTTTTTTCTCACGCTTTCACTAGAGACACAAAATGGAACCAGTCTCACTTTTCAATGTGATACCTCATTGACAACAGCTTCGGTAGTCGACCCAAAAATTGCGCTTAGCGCCCCCTGACCCGCCCGACGTCACATAAACTTCGGTCAAGCTTCTTCTTCACTACAGCCCCACCTCCGCAAGCGTGTCACCATTTTGGTGTCAAACGCAAGTGGCGATCATTGAAGAAGTTTCCCCCAAGATGGCGAGTTTTGGTTTCATTTCCGAGGTGCTAGGGGAAATCTTGTGTCATGGTGTCAATTGACACCGCCAGGGCCGAAAGGGTTAAGTCTCTCCATGAGCTTGTTCCATTCGATAATTGTACGGTGCAGAACCTAAAACTTTAATACATCAATTTTTTATAGTGTAGGGTAAAATAGCACATGGATGATTGATACGCAGTGACACTCTGGCTAGAGGGTGCATGTACAAGGTAAGATCTCTATGTTTAGTGTTTTAATATACAGCTTGTCCTGGAACTTCAAGCATGTGATTTCTCTGCACGTAGACAGCGTCTGGAGGTTAGCCCTGTGAAGTAATACTGTGTGATCTGGTAGTATGAATAATAAAATCTGGCTGCCACTTGTTGCATCTGTTCTAGCTCATCAGCTAGCTTTTGACTGTATGGATCCCAGATTATACTAGCATACTCTGGAGTTTGCCGCACTCCTGTTTTATAAGCTGTCAGCTTTGTTTTAGGTGTGGCATCTCTTGACTTTCACCTTAGAACACCCAGCTTACATTCAGACAAAGCACAAATATTTTTAATATGCTTGTTGCAGGTTAGATTCTAAGTAATTGTAACACCCAGATATTTTATCTGACTTGATCACTTAACTTCTTTATTTTTTATTTACACGTAAACGGCAGTGGCACTTTCTTATTTGATATCGACCAACAGGTAGTCTTGTGAAAATGATTTTCATGTTCCATTTTCTCACACATTCGTTCAACAGAACACAAGCATATTGAGCAAGGACGGTGGTTAGCAGCAGCTTTTACCCCAGTTGAATATCACAGTCATCCGCAAACAGTTCCACATCAACAGAAGAGTAAGCAATGATGTGGTTTACATAAATGGTCAATGGCAATATCACAAACGTACTCTATACTAAAAAATACAAGGTGCAAAAAATACAAAAACTCTCAACATCAAGAGGAACATAAATAATATATAAGAGCATTTTAAAAATCAAGAGAAAGGTTAGTCACAAGATGGGCAAACGATTGTGTTGTGTTAGCATTAACCACTTCTTCCGGTAATTTGTTCCGCAATGAAAGAGCATGAGGAATTAATGAATATGATGCCCGTTGAGGTGATTAATGGTTGCCTAACTGTCTTGTTGTGATGAGTATGATCAAAGCACATGGCCGGGGCAATTGTGTAATGTTCGGCTGGTATTTTGAAGTGACCATGGTATATAGTTGATAAATTAATTTTAATCAGGAGACTATTCTATGATGGAATATATGCATAACAGAATCATCATATTGCATCATGACTATGATGCAACACACACACAAACACACGCACACACACGCACACACACACACACACATGGTGCTGTGATCCTCTGCATATAAATTGACGTCGATTGAACAAATCAGTTGTGAGCTATTAAAAAGGACCACAGGTAAGAAAATTTTTATGATGCAATGCTACAACCATGTCGAAAACTGTCTCTATGCAGTTAATTCAAGCATAAGACATCTGTATAAGCTAAGATTTTTTTTATTACTACACATATACCACACAAGGCAAATCAATAGCATTTAATAGGAGCCAGGCCTCGCCCAAGCGTTTCAATTAATTTTTCTGATATGCTATCATAAGTCAGTTCTGAACAGTAAACGTACAACTGGTTCTGTATTGAAACCCCTCCCATGCCCTATAATGTCAGCCGCCACTGCTCCTTCATGTAGCTACAAGTAATTGACGCTACAAAATTTTCATGTAAACAAAATAAAGCGATAACTGCAAAAAACAATAATATAAGTGCATACCATATTTACTCGAATGTAATGCGAGTTTTTTTCAAGATTTTTGCTACCTCATGTCGACCCTCGCATTACAATCGAAGACCAAAATACACATGAAATACCTATTTTTTCTTCCTGGGTGCAATAAAAGTCACCCCTCGTGTTGCAATTGTAGTTGCGTTACAATCGAATATTGGTACATTTAGTATATGTCCTTCATTAGTTTGTTGAAGTGGAACATGAAAAGCCTGATCATTTATTGAACTGATGCTAAAATTACAAATAAAACCATTTTAAAAAGGTGCTTGATGTCAATATTGTTTGCTTCTGTGATTGGCTGCCAGAGTAATACCGACCCGAGCAGACCATCTGCCTTGTTGCCAAGTGCTATTTCTTTAACCTAAATAACATAGCTATAATGTTGAGCCTGCATGCTCCATTCCGCCACATCCTTCGGCATAGAAAGCGAGAGGGGCATTGGCCCATTTCCTTCACTTCCTCAAGTTTCAGTTTTACATTCTCTCCAACGTCAGAATTAAGTGGGTCTGTAACTATATCATTTGTTATTGTCTGCAATCAACACATGCTTTGTGAAAATGATCATGCTTACTTTAATGTGCTTGTGTGCACATGTCACTACAACAGAAGTATGCAATGGTGCCGTGCAGTTTTCTGTTCCTTGCTACAATTGTGCTGCATGCAGAGGAAATGGTGCCGTGTTGGCAATTGCGAATGACACTACACCTTTTATTATGTATTCAAGCAAGGATCTGGAAGCTGTCTGGCCATATGTATGTCGTAGTCATAAATAGTTTTATCATATACCATGCGTTATTGCTCACCCTCCACAACACCTATATTCTTCAATTAGCTATATGATAGTATTAAACCTTGTTCACATGTGATTTCTTTCGTAATCCATATCCTACTCCTGGGTGATTTCAATCTTACAAACACAACCTCGACCGATCCTCCTCCTCCGCTCTCTCTTTTCAGTCGTAAGCTAAGGAGTAATACTAGTGCCGAGCTTTTTCATTATCACAAATAGTAACACAACCGACACGTGTACCATCTGATGTTGCGTGTATACACCCGACCTTGACCTTGTTTTGACCTTCTACCATGATACATAGATTATATGTACCTACCTACTATAAGTGAGACTGCATATCTTCATTTTATTCATTTATTCACCTAATTATTCAGGATACCTCAAAGGTTCCGACATGGGACATTGCATAAAGGGTGGGCAGACAGAAAAAAATGGCCGGTCATGTTAGATTTCGTAACTTTACGGATCATCTTCAAAAACAGCTTTGAAACGAGAAATATACTGGTGATTAGGGCATCGTCAGGAGGAAGGGCATGACATTGTCAGGAAGCAGAAATAATTTATGAACATTGATAAGTAGTATTATGGGAACGTGGCAGATAAGCAGCATTCTGATGCATGTGGTGGGAGAAACGATGTGCTGGAATGATGAGTTAGTCTCCTGGGGCAGTGAATAAGAAAATAGCAAGAAAATTTTGTCGAGCACTTTTGCGGCAAGAGGCCTGTGAGAGAAGACACAACCTTGTTTTTAGAGCAGAAACACTTCAGTTGTATACGAGCAGTCCAAAAGAATGAATCTGGTACATTTCTTCTGGACCGATTCTAGAAAATTAATTATGCTAATTTGATGGTTGTCCTAAATAGTACAGGCATATTCTACTTTAGATTGAGGTTTTACATGCAGCTCGTCTGACTGCAGCTATAGGTGGTACTGAAGACAACTTTCGGCATAGATTACCAACTAACCATTTGCAGGAATTCGTTAACTCATTCATATGATGGTTCCAGGACAAGTCACTAGGTACATATGCACTCCTAGATACTTAAACGCCTCTCACTGAGCTAAAATGTAGTTCTTAGTTGGTAGTGGGAAGACACTATGTAATTACAACCCCAATGAAAAGACGTGTGGGAGTACCTACTCACACTGCATGATGATCGAACCTGGACGATTTGCTGCACCATGCCTGGATTAGGAGGATGTCTTGCTGGAGAGTAGAGCAGTCTTATGAATTTTGTTATTGGTTGGTGCAAAACACGATCATCTGCAAAAAGGCATATCTTGGACCACACTTTGAGTGGAAGGTCTTTAATATATGTGTGAAATAGGAGCAGCCCATGGACAGAGCCCTGGGCTGCTTCTCAATTATTTCAACCTCCAGAGCAGAGAAACTAAAGAAAGTGCACATATTTACAAAAAAGTAAACGTTACTGCCAATATATAGCACGCTAACTGCATTTTTCTACACTGAATTTTAAAAATTCTTTGCACCAGCAGAATTGAGACATGTTTGCTACTGAAGTTCCAGAACTAACAAAAAATTACATTCAATCTTACTTCATTATCTCAAATTTTGATGCTCCTAGGTACAGTGACCAACGGAAGTGGCTATCTAACTGTAAAAAATGCCTGTATCACTCCACAAAACACTTGTAAACTGCTTATAAGTCTGCATTTGGCACATATACTGTCACTAAAGAACTCTAAATCTAAGTTTCCTTATAACGACTAATGTTAAACAATTTTGGACTATGATCAACCTGTGCACGATGAACATATAATTCTGGAAAACCCATTGCTATATCTATCCCTGTGCATAATGAAGAATGCACTGCACCTCTTAATAGGACACATTTGTGAAAAAATTTTCTGTCTCCTGCAATGATTGCCTATGTCCTACTTGCCAGAATGATTATGTCGTGGTTACTCCAGTGATTGTTCATGTGGCTGGTGTCGCAGAACTAATTTATTTGCTGAAACAAAACACTCACATCCTGGTTCTCAAAATTATGAAGAAAATACCAGTGCCCTTCCAATATTCTAACAAAACTTTTTCAGCAATCAATATACGTCTACATTGCCCTACACTGCAGAGTACACTACTCCGTATGAATTTAAAAATACACATCAAAGTTAAACTCAGTTTAATTTTTTTTATATTTACTCATAAATTACATCATTCTCTCGATGCAATCATCTTCACAGAGTGAATTGTTTTAGAATTTGCTAACGCATTTGATAAGGTCTGTCATAAACATTTACTTTAAAAGTAAGTCATCTGGACTTCAGCACTAACATCCTTTATTGCATTGGATGCTTACTACCAAACTGCACTCACTTTGTAACCACAAGTGGCCATTACTCACAACTTTGAAGCATAACTTCTGGTGTACTGCAATGTTCTCTACTACGCTAGGCCCAGTTTGTTCCTCATTTGTACCAAAAACCTCCCTTTCTCTTGTGCATGATTTTTAGGATAGTACTGCTATTCACAAACTAAATACTAGTTCATTTGTACTCACTCAAGATAATTCAATTTTCATCTTCTGTAATTACAATAGAACTGCAAATGAATCTGCCACAGAAACCAATCTCTCACTGATGTCACTGTTTCCTCATTATAAATTTGCATGTTTGGTTCTTTTTCACAAGTTAGGTATACCATTATCCAACACTCCACAACTAACTCATTCATCAACCACAGTATCATATCACATTGAATCAACCGTCATTGTACAGTCGGTCTTGAATCAAGTCACCTGTAAGACCCATAACGTTTTTCTTAAGGGGGGCCCTGTGCCCTTACGGTGCGCTGAGGCCACTGAAGTGTCAAGCAGGGCAAAAGGCATTTGCAAGGCTTGTTTGTAGGCACTGAACAAATTTGTTTACAAAATGTGGTAAAGGCACATGCATGTGCATATTTTTGTTTGGTCGTACAAGGTTAGAATAAAGAAGTATTTTTAAGGATGGAGTGGCCGAAAATTTATGGCACAAGCCAAGCACTTGGTTAGCATATTGCTAATTTTGTAGTCAGTAAGGGTATTCCAGAATAAGTTAACAGACATCTGCACACCGAGGTATTTAAAATACCTAACAAGTTCCTAGGGACAATTAGTTTAACAGGACACATGCATGACTTTACATTCGCTAACACCTACTTTCATTTAGCAATGTTCACACTAGTTAGCTACAGTAATTATGGCAGGTGATTAAAATCGTCTGTGTTTCACAAGCGATAACACCATTATCAGCAAATGATGAGTGAATGTTAGGTGATAGCAAGGAAGGGAGGTTGTTGGTATAAATGAGGAACAAACTGGGCCTAGCGGAGTAGTGAGCCTTGTAGTACACCAGAAGTTATGCTTCAAAGTTGTGAGTAATGGCCACTTGTGGTTACAAAGTGAGTGCAGTTTGGTAGTAAGCATCCAATGCAATAAAGGATGTTAGTGCTGAAGTCCAGATGACTTACTTTTAAAGTAAATGTTTATGACAGACCTTATCAAATGCGTTAGCAAATTCTAAAACAATTCACTCTGTGAAGATGATTGCATCGAGAGAATGATGTAATTTATGAGTAAATATAAAAAAAATTAAACTGAGTTTAACTTTGATGTGTATTTTTAAATTCATACGGAGTAGTGTACTCTGCAGTGTAGGGCAATGTAGACGTATATTGATTGCTGAAAAAGTTTTGTTAAAATATTGGAAGGGCACTGGTATTTTCTTCGTAATTTTGAGAACCAGGATGTGAGTGTTTTGTTTCAGCAAATAAATTAGTTTTGCGACACCAGCCACATGAACAATCACTGGAGTAACCACGACATAATCATTCTGGCAAGTAGGACATAGGCAATCATTGCAGGAGACAGAAAATTTTTTCACAAATGTGTCCTATTAAGAGGTGCAGCACAAGGATAGATATAGCAATGGGTTTTCCAGAATTATATGTTCATCGTGCACAGGTTGATCATAGTCCAAAATTTTTTAACATTAGTCGTTATAAGGAAACTTAGATTTAGAGTTCTTTAGTGACAGTATATGCACCAAATGCAGACTTATAAGCAGTTTACAAGTGTTTTGTGGAGTGATACAGGCATTTTTTACAGTTAGATAGCCACTTCCGATGGTCACTGTACCTAGGAGCATCAAAATTTGAGATAATGAAGTAAGATTGAATGTAATTTTTTGTTAGTTCTGGAACTTCAGTGGCAAACATGTCTCAATTCTGCTGGTGCAAAGAATTTTTAAAATTCAGTGTAGAAAAATGCAGTTAGCGTGCTATATATTGGCAGTAACGTTTACTTTTTTGTAAATATGTGCACTTTCTTTAGTTTCTCTGCTCTGGAGGTTGAAATAATTGAGAAGCAGCCCAGGGCTCTGTCCTTAGGCTGCTCCTATTTCACACATATATTAAAGACCTTCCACTCAAAGTGTGGTCCAAGATATGCCTTTTTGCAGATGATCGTGTTTTGCACCAACCAATAACAAAATTCATAAGACTGCTCTACTCTCCAGCAAGACATCCTCCTAATCCAGGCAAGGAATTTGTGGCCTTACGAGGCATAGGATGGCTGTCAGGTGCAATTATAAATGCAGGGCAATTTATTATTTCTCATGAGTTTCCTGGTCCGTGCAATTTTCAGGGTGTTCTTCTAGGGAAGAGCTTGAAATTCAAGAAGCAAGACAAATTCATTGAAATTCTGCATATTCTTGGGCATTGGGCTATGGTGACAAACTGTGAAGCCCCCAACAACAGTGTTTTTTTATATGATTCATTAGACCAGGACATTATGCCGAGTGTAGGAAAGGAGATGACGCTTAAGGGCTCGTTTTCTTTGTTAGACACAATATTAATGAGATTAACTAACAGACAATAACGCCAAGGAAAGTATAGGGGGTGTTATCTGTAGTATATAGAATATAAAGGTGAAGAAAGTGGACCAAAAGATAACTTGCCACCGGCAGGGACCGAGTGTAGCAGCTCAAGTAATGAACATAATGCATCTTGCTTCAAACACTCTTACCATTCACACTAAGGCAGTACAGCATCAAGAGAACTTATACGACTGTGGTGTTTTTGCCATTGCTAATGCATTCACTATTGCATCTGGCCTCAACCCATGTACCGTTGCTTTTGACAAGACCGTAACGTGCAGTCATTTAATATCATGTCTTGTGGACAATGAAATTGTGCTGTTCCCTCTTACTACTATGCGAGTGCCCAGGGTAAAACCAAAATCAAGTTGGTTTTTTAGTTCAAAAATAATGTCCTAATTATGCTGTTTCAACCACTTAGAAATCAGCCTTAAACTGAAACCCTACACTCCTTCGGCTATTGAAATTTAGGCCTTTCTATGGATACCAACTCTAGGTTATTAGTCAAAATGTACTTTTGGGCTAGTTGGTTCATAATCTGGTCTGTTGTTTTCGCCGGCGCTGTTCTACTAGGATCTAGGTTATTAACACTGTCATCGTCCTGAGCCTTGCTCCTCAGCATTAAACCATTTCCTTGTATGTTCTTTGATAGTGAAAAGGCACTGCAGGTGTACTTGCTTCAATTAATTAACTGCTAGTGGATAAACTTTTTGAAGCAACTGACATTGGGAAGTACATTATCACTGAGAGGTTGCTATGGTCAAGGAATGTTCAACTTTTGCTGCTTGTCTGCTGTATAAAGTTCTTTATGAATGAAACTCAGTTGTACCTGTGAATGTCTGCACAGGGCAAAGTTTAAAATTTTGTGCTATTCTCCCTACTTTCATTGTTGTGCACATGAGATAGCTATTAATACCGTAATTTTTCATACAGGTCTACAACATAAAACTAAATATGTCAGTAATAAAATCAGATTCTCCAATTTATATTAAGCTGAAGTATAGCACTCAGGGGCGTAGCCAGAAATTTTTTTCGGGGGGGGGGGGGGGGTTCAACCATACTTCATGTATGTTCGTGCGTGCGTTTGTATGTGTGCGTGCATATATACGCAAGCAAAACTGAAAAATTTCGGGGGGGGGGGGGGTTGAACCCCCCAACCCCCCCCCCTTGGCTACGCCCCTGATAGCACTGCTGTATGACATGAAACATCACAGTCTTTCAAGTGCTTTTCTTGAAGTGTTGGGGCTGTTCCTTTAACTAAAATATTGAAACTTCTGTGGATGCGCACTGCTCAAAGTAAGACATCTAAACAGTTCTTAAAGCTTGATGTTTGAAGACTCAATGGTGCATCTAGACCTGTGCGCTGCTGCGCCACACCGCCGCTGAAATCCCAAGAGCGATCACAACAATGACATGAAGTAATTGCACTGCGCTGCCATTTGTCTTTTCTTTCAAACTGAACGGGGTATCCAACCCTGCGGCGTTCTCCAGCATTAAATGGCAATATCTCAACTCGTTGGATAGTTTTCTTGGAGCCTTGGACCTATTACACTATGCATAAATAAATAAAATAAATAAGTAAATATATCGATGCATTTGTACTCTTTGTTCCTTTAATTTTTACTCGTGTAAATGATAAATTAATACAGAAGTAGACGATGAACTGGGTGCTGGGTCATTTGATTCTTCACACGGACGAATTCACAGCGGAGACGATCGATGCAGCTGGCCAGCAAAAACGCAAACCCGCTTCCACGGTTTTTGCATATTTGTTTATTGCGATAGCAGTTTTATGGACCCTCCATGGGTTTTTGCCGTGGGCGTCGCCGTCATGTTCTGTAAGAAGTCCAAATCGATAACATCGCTCCGCGCATCATATGTTCTACTCATGAGTAAAAGCTAGTGAGCGCTGGCGACAACGCAGCTTAAGCAGAGATGAGAGGAACCGCGGCCACCTCGGTCGCACAGAGGTAGCATGTGCGATAACATATTACCTCGCGTGCGAGGCCTGCCGTCGACTGCTCTTCAAGCAGAGAGAAAACGCCCTGCCTGTTTTTTGTTGGGCGAAGGAGCATGAACGAACACCGGGGAAGGGCCCGGGGGCGATATATCTCGGCAGAAATCAGCAAAAAATGCTGTAGTTTCAATGCTTCGTGTTGAGATGACAGAATGCACGAAAACCTTCTCTCTTGGATCGGCGTTTTATAGTCGTTGCTCTTAATTACTTTGTATAATATTATGATTTGTTGCTGTTGCATCATTATATTGCCATTTCGGCGAAACTGTCATTTGTTTTCTAAATGCAAGGGACTACTTCCCCCAATCTCTGTAATCTATAACCTCACTCCCTCTCTTCCACGCCACGCCACCGCCGATCCGGTGCACTTCGCGCCGTTTACACGCCGCTGCTGTTGGTGGAAACACTGGTGCACCGCCTTCGGTGATTTTAGTGATTTCTGACCGGCGCACAGGTCTCCACGAATGTGCATCACTCTTACTCAAGCTCCTCTTATAAATTACCGCAGAGTTATTTATTCTCATAAATGGAGCTGATAATTTTCGCCATATCTAACTTGCATATTTAAGATTACATTCCTTATTTCTACAGAGTATCACCCGCCCCCAGAGAACAGTTGTCAGTGCAAACCTTGAAGTGCCATATTATTAAAATTTACTCATATATGTATTGCATACCAATATGTGTCCATACAAGTCACAAGCCAACTATCACTCAAGTTCTTCACCAGCTCACAAAGGCATATGCGTATTTCAAAGACCATTGATCTCAATGATTACCGAAAGTGATTGTGCTGCTGTGACATCAAGCATGAAGTGCTTTCTAAAATTTCTTTTCAACTTTTTGTAAGCTAAAAAGCTACAACACATATTTTTAGAAAAATTAATAATTGTTAAAATTAAAATTTTTATGGTAATGATAGTCATGACAATTTAGATCATAAAATTAAGAAGCACGTAGGGCATGCAAGTGAGGCTATCATCCAAAACTCATACACACAAAAAAAATTTTTTCAGGACATAGTCGTGGAATTGCCTTTTTTATTTATTTATGCCGAATTCAAGGTTACTTGTGCATTGACAGCTTACCCATGAAAAGTCATGAGGTGCACTGATGCTGCAGTTGACATTTGCAGTGATGTACAGTAACTTACATTTGTGTTTTAAAATGAAAAAAATATTTTTGCATTTCTCATGTGCGTCTGCCCCACAAAAAATTTAAAATTACATTCTTTGGTCTGTGTTATTCAGCAAGATAACTTTCTGCAGGCTACTTATTCGGAAAATAATGTAAACCACTATACTAAATGCATGCACCTTGCTTATGAAAACTAAGTGGTTGCAGAAAAATTGAACCAGTTTTTATGCCTACTGGCCCAGTGAACTGTGTAAATAATGCAGACCAGAAAATTATTATTGTTGTGGTATTTTGTTGACAAAAAGCATCCAATTAAACATGTCACAACTTAGATGTTCTAGGTATAAAAATATGTTAAAGAACTTAAAAGGAACCTAAAGGCAAACGTTAAGTCAACATGAACATACTATTAACATACCATTCAAGAAATAGTGCAGTGTTTGTTTCGGGCTAAGAAAATGTCTAGTTCGAACAAAAATTATATTTAGTGGTCAGCATGACACTACAAATATTCAAACCACCATGCCAACTAGGTCCTGTTGACATTTTCTCCCTTTTGGCAGACAGTCCAGCTGGCGGCGTGTAAGGCAGAAGCAGGTGAGGAAGAAGGAGGGTTTAGCTATTGTTGTGAGCAGACACCACTGTCAGCAGCTGTGGAGAAACTTCTATGGCACGGTAGGTAGAGTTGAGTTGAGGGAGCCGGTCACTGACCGACACTTTTTGCGGTGATTGAAGCTATAGCCATGGATCTCATCGGTTCTTACTTCAAAGAATGAAACAGAAGGAAGCAAGCAGCATTTTATTCCAGGTTTTAATGCATTGAAGTGATCTTTTTTACTATTGGCAGTTTGAGTATCAGTGACTTTTTCTGGGACTCGACTATGTCGCCGCACACAGAGTTAGTAGAATATCCCGCTGGTGGTGCAAGCCTTGTCGTACATTTACTTAATTTCTTGGTGAACAAAGCCCTGGTGCAGATAATACTGACGTTTAGGCATTCGTAAACTTTCACCCATCATTCGAACAAAAAACGTTGTTGGCCTTTAGTATCCCTTTAAGAAAAAAATGTTCTGTTTCTTTGTGACTGAGTGCCCGAGTTCATTTGCTAAGTTGTACTACGTAGACGCACATACTTAAGTAAAATTAAAGGTAATGCAGGCAGCTGACCATAACTTACATTGCTGTTCCCAGCTGTAAATAAGTTTCATAATTACCATGTTAGGTTTTCTAAATGTATCACTCTTTTTATACAAACATCACAGTAAACACATTATTAATATTCAGCACATTTCCTAAAGATCAACTTCATTCCCAGTAAAAGTCCTAATGTTTGCTATGACAGCGTTCAATTCCAGCTAGCCCGGCTACAGTTTGATGCAGCAGCTGTTTAGCATGGCCTGTATTAGTTTCATACTGCTCAAGTCTTTCGACGGAGCATGACCGCTAGAGAACGCGTTCTCAGATGGTGGATTGAGAAACGTTTCATGATGTGAGGTTGCCTAAAGCTACTTCATTTTATGGTACGTACATTTATGCCCACGGACCAACAGGCATATAATCATGGTTCATAGTAGTAATAACCATATTTTTGCTGCTGTTTGCAGTCATTGCTTTATACACATCACCTGAATTTAAGTCATTGCTCGTACTTAATGACATTGTGTTGAGTGAGTGACATCAGTGCGGTGTTCATGGTGCTGTCCACGAGCCATGAGAACCTAACAAGGGCCTGCCGCCAGCCACCAAGTCCTGTTCCTAAACCACCCATGGGAGGCTGAATTAGCTGTTGAGGTTTGCAAGCGGGTTCGTGCTATGCTACTAGCCACCAGCCACGAGACCATAACAATTAAGGGCCTACTGCCAGCCACCATGGTGCATATGTGCAGATCTCTCGGCTCACATTTGAAGGTCGCCTACCCGCTAGCATGACAGAAGGCACCTCTGTCCATGACTTCTGGGTGGACTTGGCTTCATGTCTGCTTCACAAGTGTCACCCGGCCACCACCGACAAATCCACCTGCCAAGAGTGAGTCCGCTGCTGTGGTTGATGCCAGCATCAAAACTAACAAAGACTGTTTTTGTTTCGAACGTTCAATGGAACTTCATTTAATTACCAAGCCTTGCTTGTCTTAGTAGTTTGGTAACATGTGTGATTTCACTGTGGTTGTTTTCCTTACTTTTTTCTTCATTCCTTTTGTTCTAAATGTTCCACTTTTCTGTGTGAAAAACTGCCTCGTCTTTTCCTGGTCTGAGGCCTTGCCTCAATCAAACAAGCTAACCTGCATTACAGACATTCAGCTCCATTTAAGTTTGCGCGAATAAACTGTATAAATCACACACTATACACTTATTTTGTAGTTAGGGATGTTAAAAACAAGCTGAAGTAATAAAATAGTACTCTAAAATATGCAAAGAAATATACAATTGCTGAACAGGATTAGTGCGGCAGTGATTCCACCCCTGCACCATGGTGTGCTAAACGGTATTCACAGTGCCATCCTGATAAAATCAATGTAAATTTCATCAAATAGAATATCGGATGTCATAGAGACACGCTGCACACATCCCAGAAAGGGAATGGGTAATTATTTCAACCGCTATTTCTTTCTTTGCCTTTTTCTCCCTTTTCTTTCCTATTTTTTTTTCTCTTTAGCTGTCTTGCTGTGTCTTGGTTTCTCTATATGTCTCAGTGTAGTCGGTCTCTCACCTTCTATGTTCTCACCTATTTCTTCTATCTGTTACTTCTTTCACTCCCCCCCCCCTCTCTCTCTCTGTTGTCGGTCTCTCGCCTAATACCTGTTTCTCTGTTGCTTTGAAACTCTTTCTCCGTCTGTTTCTTTCGGTGCATTTCTGTGTTTTTCTCTCTCTCTCTATTCCCTTGCTTATCTCTATTTTTTTTCTCTTTATCTTTTTTTTTCTATGTCTTTTGTTGTCTCACTCTCTCTGTGCAGTTGGTTTTGTCGCCTTCTATCTTTTTTTTTTCTCTGTTGCTTTTCTTTCTGTCTATTTCTCAGTTTCTATGTTCTCTCTCTCTCTATGTGTAGTCGCTTTCTCGCCTTCTAACTTTTTTCTCTGTCTCTTCCCTTTCTGTCTATTTGTCTGTTTCTATTTTTTCTCTCCCTCTGTACTCGTTCTCCCATCTTCATTTTCTTCCTGGTAACCCTCATGCCTCTCTCCTTCTCACCCTCACTTCCCTTTCTAATAACCTTGCTGAGCTGCATATACTATTCAAGGCTATGCTCTCCTCTGCAAGCGGGCCTGGATAGCCGAGTGGTTATGGTGCTCGCCTTCAAATAGTTAGTTCACTGGTTCGAATCACGCCTCGACAAAATTTTTTGTTCTCTTTCCTTCTATTTTTTTCTGTTTATTTCCTCTCTCTCTCTCTGTGCTATGGTTCTCTCGCTCATGAAGTTATTGCATCATTTGCCGGACAAATCGGCACGCGTCTTCTGGTAAAAAAGCAGAAGAGGAAGAAGGCGACGACAACGACGAAGATGGCACGTGCTGGTTCATGATGATGATCATTTTCTATCTACGGCACACGGCCAACCTCGACTTTAACAGCTGTGCTGTAAAAGGGTGGTTCGTCGTAGGTGGGGCCCATCTTCCAAAGCCACACTGGCCCAGGGTTGCCAGTTAGCTTCCCAGTATAGTCAGTCAAATAGTTGTGCCTCCCCAAACTACCTATATTGTGCGCACATAATGGACGACAATGAAGGCGTGGCTAAGCTTGTTGCTGACCTATCACCAGCCTTGCTGCAATTGTTTTAAACATACGAGGGCTATGTTTGTTTTCAAGTTCTAATTCGTTCAAGGTGAAAACCACAGTGAAATTAAAGACGCTTATGTTTGGAACATGTAGAAACACTTTCCAGTTGCCCCTGTTCATAGTCGCCACTGCAACTGAGGCATTTATTGTGGCGTTGTGCCAGCGTTCTTTATGGCCCTCACATTGAAGACAGCCACCTTTCAGCCAATTCTGTATGCCGCTCACTGTTGTCTACACATCCTGCTTCAATGTTCCTGCACTGTTGCTACACTTTGCTGTCACTCATGAAGGCTTTACCATACACAATACTCTTTCAACGATGAATTTCGGCTGTATTGCTGCATGCAGAAATCAAATGACACCACGCACGTCACACATAGTGGGAGACCTAATTGTTCGAGGCATGTTTATGTGCCCAGTGTGTGCTCGGAATTCACAACTGCTACCTCGCACGATCGGAGGACGTACGAGAGGTGCTGTGCAACACGTCTGCACACAACGTCAGACTTTCAATATGGCTTTAATTGATTAAGAAACTGATAGGCCCTCAAAAAAAAACAAGAAAAGAGAAGAAGAAAGAAAAGAGCGCCGCTTTCAAATGCAAGGCAGGGTCACTGCAGAGTTGTTGAGCTTTTATCCTCTAAGCTCTCTCTTTCCCAACCCTTTCGTTGTTCTCTCTTTTTCTATCTTTTTTCTTTGTGACTTTGCAGTGCTTGCTCTCTCTCTGTTTATTTCTTTCTTTGTCTTTCTATCGTTTTCTCTCTTTCTTTCCTTTCTTGCTCGCTCTCTGTAGTCATCCCCTCACCTTCTATCCTTTTTTCTCTTCCCTTTCTCTCAATCTCTTTCTCTTCTTCCTATTTCTTTCTATTTCCATCACTCTCTGTCCTCGTTCTCCCCTCCTCCTTTCCTTTCTCCTTACACTCACATCCCTGCTCCTCATCCTCAGTTCCCTTTCCCACCCCCTTGCTATACTATATACTATACAAGGCTATGTTATGCTCTGCTAACGTGACTGGATAGCCAAGTGGTGACAACGCTTTCCTTCTATTCGTTGGTCCGCAGATTTGAGTCTTGCCTCGCCAAGAAATATTTTTGCCGAGAATTTCTCTCTTTTTCTTTCTTTCTCTCTGTTTGTCTCTTTCTTTCTCTCTATACTCGTTCTCTCGCCCATCCGAGTTATGGCACCCTGTGCTGCAGAAACAGGCGCGCCTGTTCTGGGAGCGAGGCAGAAGGGGAAGAAGACGGCGAAGAGAGCGTGTGCTGGTTCATGATGATAATTTTCTATGATAAACCTCAAGCATAACACCTCTATGGTAACTCTACTCTGCTGTAAAAGAAAAATAGCTTTCAAGCAGATACTTTACTATGCCCTAGCCAAAGGCGAGGGCATAGTAAAGTATTTGCTTGACCTATCTGCATAGTAAAGTATCTAGTATAACCTATATGCATAGTAAAGTACCTAAAGTAACATAGCTATCTGCTTAGTAAAGTGTCTGCACAGCATAAACTTTACTGTGAGTAAAGTTTATGCCACGCTCTGATAAATGTCTCAGTTGGAGTGACGACAGTTTAGAGGTACCTGGAAAGTATGTCTAAGTGTTCCAAATAAAACAGTTTTGAATTTCATTTTGGTTGAAATTTTGCGACCAAGTGGGCTTTGAAAAAAAAAGGTCGCCCTCATACTTAAGGTTAAAAAGCACATATAGTTGTGATGAATTAGCAGTGCAGTCTACACTGAGCCATAGGGGTATGTCATATGTTGTGCTCACTGGTTTGCGTGTACTGCTAGCTATCACTTTAATATTGGCATAAAGGGAAAGTAAAAATATGTGCGTTCATCTGCTTTTTTAAGGTGCAAGCCTTTATGTCTCATGCGGAGGCTGCACCAACAAAATGGTGGCAAAAAACACGGTACAAAAATATGGCACAGATACAGAAAATAATGGTACTAGAAAAAAAAAACAAAAACTCGCAAACGTAAAATGTCCTGAAGCAGCACTGCTGCAACCAAAGCCGTGTCTGAGAACACAAGGTGCCCAACCAAATGGGGAGAGTCGGGGTGGCTGGCGACGTGTCGTATGATGCGCCGTCGCTCCTAACTCATTTCTTGTTCACTTGGTATGAACAAAAATTGGCCTAGAAAGGTAAGAATGTATGACTGATTGAATGTTAACTTTTACAGCCTATGCCAAATTACATTCGCTATTATGTTGGAATTCCTAGGTAAAACGCATCCACAGGAATTCTTTGCTTATTACGCAGTAAAAGGAATTGATGCTGAGAAGTGGTGCATGCACCACGTTTAAAAGGCATTTCAGACATGCACTCTGTCATGGCAGAACCTGGCGCAAATAACACCAGAAGCTGTCGGCCACTGTTTGCAACATGTCTTGTGTATAAGACTCCATCGGCAACAAATATGATAAAAAATATTTCATCGCCTTTTCCCTGTTGCCATTGCATGATTAGACACTCTGAATTGTAAGCTGAATTGTAAGCTTTCCATTGCAATAAAATAAACAGGTACGTTAAAATTTGGTTGCCTGTCTATTTAAGGTATAGATAAGAACTCCTAGAAATTTTAAAAACAGAAATACAGCATCTCTAGGAAGTAATTAGGCCCTTCGAATCCACAGAACTCTTAAGAAAGGGTAAGTGGCCATTGTATAGCTGGTAAAATCACTTTCCTAGAGCGAAGTAGCCAGCTGCACTACATAAGCTCTCATGTTGAGTGCATATAATCTACCAGCAGGGATGAAATTTGTCATACTTTTACACAAGCTTTCTGTTTATTTTGGTGTACTTAACATTTTGAAGCATTCGTAAGCTATTAACAAAATATTCAGTTTTACGCATAATGGATACTGAACCGAATATGACAGCATTCAATTCGATGTGTTATATCACTGAATATTTGCACACCCATAGAATATTTGCAGTGTCGGAATTTTCCTGGTGCATATAATTCTTCATGTTGGCTTTACGTGTTTCCTAGAGAAAGCTTTTGTGCCATGTTTTGGAATAGAAGAGCAAAAACTCGTTGATGTGCTACATCGACAAGTTTTCTAGGGTAGCTGTTTTCACTCACATTGACAAGTTTTCACTCTTCTATTTCAAAACATGTCTCACAAACTAGCCCAACAGTTCACGCTTCTGTGCCATGATCATAAACTATTTTAACCAAGCCTTCATAGAGAGTGTTGTACTACATTTGCTTATTGCAAAGCAACTGTATGGTTCACATATATTCATGCTCGACAAGCACAGTTGTGTAGCTAGGTGAATAATATAATGACCCATCTGGCCTATGACCAATGGGAGGGTGGAAGAGGGGGGGGGGGGGAGTTCTTAGGAGTGTACTTACAGGCTGTTAAGAGTGGGCAGGCAAATCTGTCTTATTGTTGCATGAGTGGCAGAGCATGTCAGTTGAGAATAAATATGAGGTAAGGATTCGCGGCAGGGGTGGTGAGAGAATGGCATGTGAACTGTTGGAAGCATTTCATGATGGGGAAGGAGTGATGTGTGTATTAGTGACCCATCTGTTGAAACTCGGAAAGGCAGAAAAGTTTCTTCAGCATTCTCTTGTGATGGTTGTTAATGTTAAATGGCTGTGACGTTGCACCTTGCCATACTGCGCATGTGTCTGTTCAAGAGCTGTGTGAATAGCAAAATTTTGGGTGGGAAGCGAATTCGAATATTAAAGTGTGAGTGCGAATGGAATCGAATCGAATATTTTTCGAATATTTCTCGAATATTTCTGGAATATTTTTCGAATGCTTCGAAGTGAAATCGCAGAAAAAAGGTTAGAGAGGATTCGTAAGCATATTCTTACGAGATATCAACATGAAAGTGTTTCTTTTTGCTAGGCTGATGAAGGACTGGTCGGATGGTGTTTCATAGTTGTCTTATCAAGGATGAGGCAATGTAGAGGCCGAATTCTATTTATGAACATGATTTGGTGCATTCAAAGTGTTGCCGACAACACTTTACACGTGATAGACAAAGATGTCATTTCCTCAGCCTCTCCTCCTCTTTCAACTCCTGTGGAAGCCCAACTGATGTGGCGGACAAGGGCGTGCTCCTTTCAAGTCTGGAGTTCCAAATCTGCCTTGTAGACGTCGATATATAAGAACATCTGAAATTTTGGATGCTAAAAAGCTTCGGCGTCCGATTTTTCGGACTTCCTGCCCAAATTTCAGGCCCAAAACAGCAATTATTGAGCCTCCAACTTTGCCAGATCTTTCATCTTCATGTTGGAACCAGCGTTTTCTTGAGTTAATACATTTGCGACCGTAACGGAGCTTGAAAGGAAGCTTTGCCGCAGTACGAGAGTGTATTGAGGTGAAGCATGTTGAAAATCTAGCGACCACTTCAAATCGGACGTTGACTAATTGTGTCTTGACAAAGTTCGATTGTAACGAAACTTGAAAAACAGCTTTGCCGCAATACCGGTGTGTGATGAGGCGAAGAATATTCAAAATCTTGGGACCACTTCATTCGGGAGTTGACTGTCTCTTGGCAATGTTCGACCGTAACGGAGCTTGAAAGGCAGCTTTGCCGCATAACGAGAGTGTAATGAGGTGAAGCATATTAAAATTTAAAGGGGTCACTTTCAATCGGACGTTGATTGTATTTGTTTTTGGGAAGTTCGAATAGGTTCGAATAGTAAAATTCCAGTGCGAATCGAATCGAATAGCAAACACTATTGGAAAAATATTCGAAATTTCGAATATTCGCACACCCCTAGTCTGCTCCCTTACATATTTGCTGGCAAAGCCACAAATAAAGATTGATGGAAGTTAACACATATCCTGTGTTTCTTGTCGTGAGTGGTCACTTCTGAATTTTATTACCTCCCTGAAGATATGCACGTACATCTTGCCGAGTTATAAGCTTTGTTGAACTATTTATTGTATGTGGCATCGTTGACACAAGATGACAACAGGGCATATGCTAAAGCTCCTGTAGGATCACAGGCCGAAGGTAACAAGCAGCTTACCTTTGTTAGCACAAAAAGCGCTGACATTTAGGATATCACTGTTCGCATATGTTGTAAGTGCTTCAGTGGAGTCTTGTGAGATTAAAATGTGGTGCTCCCACAAAGATTTTTTTCTTTTTGTACTGTCACCAACCTGGAAAACTATGTAGACGATAGGTAAAAGAGATCAGGGTTAGGCAGAATGATGTGATGCCTGACACTGCAAATGAATGCAATAGTACTTAATTACCATTGTATTGCAAGTGGAATATTATATTCAATATGAACCTCAGCTTGCTTTGCCATGGTGTTCCTGTGGTTGTACACCTTCTTACCACCGTGGCAGGATTGCGAGAACTAACGTCTCTGTCAAAATCTTGTGCAGGTGTGTGACACAAGCAGTCACTGTTTACAACTTCAAGGTACCTCTTACCACCTGTGGCAGTATTGCCAGAACTAACGTCTGTGTCAAATTCTTGTGCAAGTGTGCAAGGGACAAAACAGAAGTGGTCACTGTTTACATCTTTAAAGTCCTAAACAAGCACACCAGACCATGAATGTACAGTGTCTGACAGCTCCAGTGGAATACACATCACGATGGCTGGAGCCATCCCTGTGTGGCACCAGCTAGCCTGTGACAAGCTGCATACTTTTGCTTGCGACAACTGTGTGGGAACAAAAAAGGGACACCGCACAAGGAAAGGCTTTTAGGCAATCTTAACGGCTTGCGGTGAGGGAATTCTGAAAAGGTCTGATGTGCCATCTTGCAATAAAGAAGCAACTTATATACCTAGTCTGTCTTGTGTTAGCAGGAGTCTGATAAACGTAGACAGTACAAGTTCGTGGCTGGGGAAGGATGATGGTGAGGAGATGCCCTCTTGAAACGTTAACCTGCACCCTCCTCCCATCCCCTTCTTGGTGCACTGGAAGTTTTGCCCTCTAGGTATTAGTTTCTTCAGTGGTGCTCCTGAACGGCTTGTGATTGAGCTTGCTCTTACTACCTGCTTTACCCAAGTACCAATTCTGGTGTTGGATTTGTCTTGCTCCGTAGCAATTTTGAATAGAAAAAGAGGCTTCAAACATTACGCAAACAAACAGAGCGTTAAATGATTACCATGGATATTCTGCACACAGACCTCCCCTATACAATTCACTAAAGAGTCCCAAATCATATGCCTGATTAAACTGTAAGAAAGCATGTAGTTTCTTGATGTTATTTTTTTTAAACAGTACAATAACTTTGCAAAAACCAGAGTGTCATCAGTGGTGCTTGATATACAGTGCATGAAGCCAGTGAATATAAACTGCAATGATGCCACCAGAAGCATTAGCAAAAGTAAATTCACCCTGATATAAACCTCATTCTGCATTAGGACTGTCCAGGCATTATTAACAAAGTATATTCAATAATTTCATTACTTCTAATTGTCCCATTTGCATAATCCTATCTCATCCATACCATGCTGTGAATCCAATAATTATTGACCTACGAGGGGTATTATTAAAGTGGCCAGCTCATTTAAGATACCTGCTAGCCCCAGTGCTAACCTCATTAAATTGGAGGCTTTAATAAGTACTGCGTTGTGTTAATTCCTTCAAGAAATTTTTAGCATCCCCTTGATAGCTATTTTTTGAAGATTTGATGATGCATCTCCCTATCTGATAACAGGCACTTGCCTAATTACCACCCCTTATTTCCAAGAAGCAGCCCCCGTAAGATGCTTCAACGCATGCTATAATCGCAGGTCACCATAAGTTTCCTGATACCACCTTGCTGTTAGTTCTGGCACAGCATAGTTTTCATAAATCATTTTCTTGCAAAGCTCAACTTGCTTCCTTGACCAACTGCACCCATAATTTTTGACCATGCTTCAATATCTATTTTTCTTGATTACTCGAAAGAACGCAATAATGTGAACCATAAGCTACTACTTTTCAGAGAAAATTAATGAAATATAGATGATCATCTCCTATACCTAGCCTGAGTATATACTTCCTTAATAATCATTTTCATTTTGGAGCATATATATGTGAAGGCACGAAATCTGAAGTACCACTGGGGTCTGTCATAGGCATTTCGCACTTCTTTAAGGGTGCGATGCAACAATTTTGAATTAATCCTGCAATAAGTTAGCAGAATTACTGCCTTGCGAATTGCTTGCCACATTTTTAAAAAAAGTAAATTGATATGGGCTCGTTACAGAGGCTGGAGTTGGTGGTGATGCTGGCCACCGCATCAGCACTAATTAATGAGACAGAGGACGGCGCGTGTACAATTAAGGCACACACACGCGCGCGCGTACTATGTATGCTTCACTGCAATACATTCCGTGCACTTCACCGCATGACACAACTGTGTTGCGGCAATGTTGACATTTAGAAAGAAGTTTAGGTGTTGTGAATGTAAGCTAGACAATGCTCCTTGCAATAAAATATCTATTTTATTTCCCTTTTCATTTGTACACAACTAGCTAAACAGACACTGCTTAGAAAAACGATTGTCATCATCGGCGACAGCATCGTTAAACAGCCACTCGGTCAATAACGTCGGGCGAACGCCTGTTCATATACCGTCGCTGCCAACTTGCGCATTCCATATCGGTCGCGCGCAGTTACGCAAGACAAATTCGCCCAAATGACAGTCCAACTGATAGCGATCGATCCTCGATCACGCAACACACGCACTTACCACACACCCACGCAAAATCGCATAACACATGGCTTTTATTTCATGTTCGCACAGCTCATTATCAATCGGCCAACACTTCGGGATATTGACGTTACCAACAAGTAACGTTGGGCGTTACCTAATATAAGCACCGCGGAGAAGGTCCCTCCGCTCATAAAAGCGTCTACTGAACACGACGACATCGCAGGAAGTAACAAAGGCACAACGACTTGCATATGAATCACCTTCTACTCTTACACAACGCGACCACGTCGACCACGTCCCCACGGGCAGAGGCGGTTCTCGCTAACGCACACAGCTCACGGTCATAACCAACATCCACCACGGAGAACAAGCCACCATAGAGTTTTCACAAGTTAGTGAGAAACTCTACGGTAACCACACTACCTAAGCCACCTAAAAAAATTTCCAGCCGAGCTACTTTGCCGCCACCTACTTATACGCTTCAAGCCAAGTCAAGCCAGTTTTAAGCGGCTATATGGGTGCGCCGAACGCTTTTGCCACATTTTGTCTCGTGCGCCCTGGGCGTACGAGACACTGCCCTGCTACGCGCGCGCGGGCATCTCGGAGCCGACAGCAGCGCCGCCGCATCTGGATGAATTCTCGCTCCCTCTCCGGCGCGCCGATGCTGACACCTCTCCTTCTAGCCACCATATCCCCATTCTCGAGTACCGGTAGCACCGGTAGTACAGCATGAGCCGCTCACATGTTTTGAAGCAAGCACAGAAAACGCCAGTGGCTAAGATATGTTATAAGGTCTAAGTCTGGGTCAGTTAATTGGTACATTACGCTGAGGCAAAAACCAATCAAGACGCCGGACAAGGGATAGAAGTGACACACACAACGACTGGATATGTTAAGATAAGCTAAGATATGTTGCAGCGATGCATTTGAGGTTTTCGACACTGTTAAATGTAGATAAACGTGCATACTGGGCGCCCGAGCACACCTTGCGAGCCGCGAGGGTGGATCTCGCTCGATTAGATTGATTGTGTGATTAGAGGAAGAATGAGACGCCTAATTTCTGCAGCCCTATAGGGAGCACGGCGCAGCGTCTTGGGGTAGGGGGAGATGGGAGAAAAGTGGATAGGAGTGTTAAGAATGTCGTTGTGGCTCGGACGTAGTGGCAGTCATCAAACCGGCAGCAAGGGCAGGGGTGGAAGGACCCACGCTCAGCGGTAGGCCGCTATACCCGTCTCCTCCAGGAACTCCGCCAGGCTCCGGAGCGCTGGTAGATGAGGGCGGGACGGGTAGAGGAAATGCTCCAGTGTGGAGGCAGGTAGGCCCTGTCTCCTGTAGGCCGTGGTGACCCTCGAGCGTTCCTGTGCCAAACCAGGGCAGGCACAGAGCAGGTGCTCGAGGGTCTCAGGGTCCCCGCAACGGTTGCAGGCCGGGGAGGTGCAGCGACCCTTGGCGTAGCGGCGGGATGCGGTCCAGATACAGCCGGTCCGTAGTCGCAGCAGGGCGGCCCGTTCCCTCCTGGTGAGGCCCGTCTCCGGAAGAAGCTTTGGTCCTCGCCCGTTGGCCACCCTCGTGTCCGGGTGGACTGTGACGAGGAGCTTCTTGAGACGAGCCTGCGAAAAGTCCCTGGCCGCCACGGCCTGAGAGATGGGGATGCCAGGCTGGTGTGCTGCCTTGGCAAGGGTGTCCGCCTCCTCATTTCCAGCAATTAGAGTGCCTAGAGTGCCTCGATGTCCTCCTCGCCCCGATGTCCTCCTCGCCCGCCGCTCCGTAGGGAGTGGGGACAACCGCGTCGTCTGCTACGGCGTCCGCCATTTTCACGCCGGCTCCGATCTAGGGGCGCATTGACGGCGCGCGTGTGAGCCGTTTTCAGGCGGTACGGAGGCTTTGCGTAATCTATAATACTGCGGAAATGTAATAATGTGTTATAATGGTTTATTAAATATTTTTTTATAGTTTACAGTCTAACAGCACTATGAAATTCGCCGCTTCACGCGATGATATGCTTAACGCCTTGCGAACACTTGTTGGAATGATAGGTTATTTACTTTAAAACGAAGTCGTTTGACACCGGTTTATCTTGCTCTGCGGGTGTAAAATAACGCGTTGCTCTGGCTTTAGTGTAGAGCAGTGGGTGATTGAAGGTCGAATCACCATATTACTTGGCATTTCCGCTCTTCAGGAAGATCTGCGCGGCGAAGCAGTGCAGGTTGAAAACAGTCATTATGCCGCGATGATGACAAAGTTACTTGAAGAAATGTCGACAGTAAAGGTAACCAATTAATAAATGACCAATGAATACGTGATTGTTGTCAGTATATTCTGATCCAATTGCATATTTTTGTTATGTAGTGTCATTATTGTCACACGTATTTGGCAGAACTCCTGGGGCAAACGATAAGCTAGCAAGATGACAATTTAATAAACTTCAACACGTAAAATAGCAATATCCCTCTGCAGCTCTACTTGACAAGTGGAAAAAAAGAACACACTATACATATCACAAAGAGAAACGAAAACGTCTCAGTTGTGCCTAATACACCAACACACGATTTCAAAGTTCACTGCAGGCTCACGCCTGCATGTCTTGCTTGCATGCCTGTTAGCGCCCTTCGCCGCGACTTGACGCAGGTGCACGCGCAGCCTCATGCTGCAGCCTCACGTAGTTTGAAATTAGCGGCTTTTCCACAGAATTCTTCGTGTTGCTGACAGCATCCTGCCAACTTCGGCCGCGGAACCTTGTTTAGGTATGCAGTCACAACCTTCAGGGGTGATTTCATCGAAAATACACTCTCGGTACAACCGGTAGCACATTACTGTAACTAGAGAAGACAGCGCGCAGCATGCCGTCCCAGTCTCTTGGCGTACGAAAAGAAACAGCTTCTGTATAGTCTTCCACGTCACGTCCAAGTTTGCGTGCGCTGAGGACGAATTAGGAGTCCAAACACTATTTCTAAAACTGGTACAGACACGCGCAGAACTTTACAATGGGATTTGTTTTCTGAATGATTTACACTCACAGCTAAGAGATAGCGTAACTTGTAAATTACTTCGTACCGCGCTGTTTCTCCTCAAGAAACATTCTCCCGAACACGATGTATAAGGGAAAATCTTTCAATTACCACCCTCGTGCTGCAAAAATATTGCACAACAAACAAATATTTTGAGGGAATTGCGTAATGCTCACAATGCACACGGATGAGGTGTTTGTAGGCTGCCAATTGTCGCGCTTGATCTTAGCCACCCAGACCGTTCTCCTTTTTTGGGTCCCTCGGAAAGTTGAACAGTCGCCAACCATTGCTCGAGTGGTTTGAGCACAGTGGTTTGAGCACAGCCGGTGGCGTAGGCAGAATTTTTTTTTTTTTTTTGGGGGGGGGGGGGGGTTAGGGACACCTCCTTGATTTGGCAGTGCGTCTGGGCAGATAAGTGGGGTCGAGTGTCATTTTGTGCTCTGTATCCCATGGGGAAAAAATGTGGGGGGAAGGGGACACGGGCCCGGTGTGCCCCCCCCCCCCCCTGGCTACGCCACTGCACAAAGCAGCCAGGCATTTCGTGTGAAAGCGCTCAAAGAACGCCGTAGTTACACCCACATCAAATTCCTGCCGACTACCACCGTTGAAGCCACGTCTCGACACGCACGCTCGGCGTGAAAATGGCGGACAGTGCTGCGAAAACTGGTTTTGGCAACACGAACTCAGTCAAAGGATGTCTCCACTCTCTACGGAGGGGCGGGCGAGGAGGACATTGAGGAACTCTAAGAGTGCCTCGATGCGCGCGCCCCCGCTTAGAGTGGTGTCAGCTTTTGAAAGGGCATGTGCCGCCTCCGCGGCCTTGGTATGGCGGCAGTGTGGCCGCCATTTTGAATCCCCCGCCCGGTCACATGTGCGTGGCACGCGTACTGTTTTTAGGTCGGTGCTCGTTTCCCTCCAGTTTTATGCGCTCGCTACTGTCACCGTTGCCGGGTGTTGCGTGCCGCAGTGCACCAATCATTCCAGAAACGCTGGGTACTGTATCGTTTTAGAAGATACGAGGTTTCTTTGAACAGTAGAAATCAAACGTGACAAGCGGCATCCGAAGAACACATTATGCACTTGCAGCGTAAGTTTCCGGCCGGTATTTCGAATGCACATGCAAGGATAACTTCTGGCGGTGTTAACCTTGCGTAATAAATGGACGCACTGATATCAGCTACATGCTTAAAATGCTTTGGTTCACGTGTGCATGAATCCTGCATATTTCTTCACAAAAATTCTTTACTGCACTTGCTTGGTCCAGTATCTGCCTTTGATTTTTGCTTTCTGTAATTTTGTGATTTGAAATGTATCATGGCCTCCCAGAGAACACAATAACAACCTCAGGACATCCTCAGTATGCCACCTTGAGGACATTATGATATCCTCAGGACGTCCTGTTAAGGTACTAGAATGGCACTAATCCAGTCCTGTTGTCCGTACTCATAACAACCTCAGGACGTCCTCAAAACAACACTTCAGGACTTTTTTAGTATGTTTTCAGAACAACCATTGTGCAGCCGGTTCGGTACCGTAGGCTGTGATATTTTATATTACTACATATGATTTATTCTTTTCAAGGTATTTACATACATTAAAGGAAAAACACCTCTTTGAGGTCTTGTGTATGTATACTCAATAAACGGAGAGGTGACAATAAGTGCTTGACTATGACAAAAAATACAAACAAAGCTTGTTGATTGAAATTCATTTATTTAAACAGTAATTAGTCCCGACTGGTTATGAGGACCGCTTTCTCAGGCATCCCAGAGGCAGTGTCTGAAAAAAAAAAGCAATATTAAGGCATTGAACACAAATATGCAAAGATGTTTTACTGTACCGGACTACTCCTGCAAAAAAAAAAATCACAGCATATCCACGGAGTGAATAATGATGAGTGGGCGAAGCTGCGGAGGTTCATCGGTAAACCGTGAATCTTCCGTGAATTCTGCCCGGTACATCATCACCGACGTGAGATCGGGCGCGTTTATACTAAAGGTTCGATGAGTTATGACGACTTGCAGCGCACTTTAATTTTACATGTACGCTGTGAATTTTCATTGTTTAGAAAACCATTGCTTAGAAAACATCTGGCGTCTTTCGTTAAGCAGCTGGCGTCTTTTCGTTTTGCTTTAGAAACATCTGGCGTTCTTTCGTTTTGCTTTTACAAAACATCTGGCGTCTTTTGTTGGTTTATTTCGTCAATCAAGGGCGTTTTGAACAAAATTTTTATTGTTTAATCACGCACAGGAGAAATCTCACCAGGCACTACCTTGGAGGTAAAGAATGGCTGCTAATGGGAATGAGAGACAGAAGAAGTCGGGCTTTTAGCTAACGCTGCGAATTTTTTATTGTTCAACAACGCACAGGAAAAATCTCCCACCGGCACCACCTTGCAGGTCAAAGCGTAAGACTGGTTACATACTACGCTACGAGGGACGAACGGGTGCCGCTATAAGGAGCTTCGCCCCTAAAAAGACAGTTACGTTAAATAAAGGCAGTTACGATTTTAATGAGAGGATTAATACATGCAAAAGGAACCAGATGCTGTCCCGTGTGGAACAATGCTACATTTCATGACAGTCTCATGTGATGTCACCGCAGCATGCGACGACTGCGACTCAATGGCCCATGCTTGTAAACTTCCTCGAAAGTCTGGCACAATGTCCTCGTCACCACGTGTATCATGCACAGTGCGCTCATTAGTGTTAGAGGCTCCGCTCTGACAGCCCACCAGTGCACTCGACACGGGCATCGAGTTCACTTGCCCGAGGTCGGGCCATGTGTCAGACGCAGACCTCGATTCCCCGTTATTCACGTTGGGACTCTCCGAAGCATAATTCACCGCGATTTGTTCGACTGGTGCCGATACATTCATTGGAGCACCAGTCAGAGCGTTGAGTAACGTGAAGCACCCATCAACACGGCGATTGACCTCCCGTCGACGTCTACGATTTGCACTTTCAGACATCTTACTTTTGTTAACTGTACACTAAACTGTACTGTATACACACAAACAACAAAGATGCGGTTTGCATTGCACTAACCTTCATTGCAAGATCCCATCTTGACAGTCACTTGACTTGGAATGGCTTGGCTGGATTGGCTACTTGACTATCCAGAACGGCAACGCATGGTCAATGGTTGCCAGCGGCTAGTTTGATTACGCGCTTCAGCGGCGGATATTCACTAATATATGGCTGCCACGTTTAGGAACACACTATTTTAAATGAACATTTCGCAATATCAGCTTCGATACCCAAGATTATTAATTACTTGTTTCAGAAAGCGAAACGCGTAATTTGAAGCTTTTCAACCAAAAGAGAAGCAACGAGGCGAAAATATGCAATGTCTGTGTGAAACAAACGTGCTGAGAAAATTTTCACATATGATATGCATCTACTTAGTGTGAAAAGGACGCGAGGAATCATATGTAAGCGCTCAGTGCATGCATTGCATTTGTCATCCCCAAAAGGTCCCTGGAAGAACCTTTTCAGGACAACTTGCTAGCGCGCTCTCGATATTGCTTTTGTCATCCCCAAAAGGTATCTGGAAGAACCTTTTCAGGACAACTTGTTGTCGTCAGAAAGCACTCGCAAAGACGTTTCCGGGCCAAACCAGCTCGTGTCGCACTCAATACGTACCAAGGACATCGAGAAATGTGCGAGGACGATTGTACCATTTGAGGACGACCTCGGGACGTCGAGTGTTGTCTGGGCTATATTATGCGTGTTTGTCTGCAGATAAGATCCTTCTTTTTTCCTAATAATAATTATTCGTGAGAATTTACGTCCCAAGAACCCCGATATGATTATGAGAAGCGCCGTATTAGTGGAAGGCTCCCGAAATTTGGCCATCTGTTGTTATTCAATGTACACCTAAATCTATGTGCGCGGGCCTCTGTCATTTCACCTCCATCGAAATGGGGCCGCTGCGGCCGGGATTCCATCCCGCAACCTTCGGGTCACCAGTCAAGCACCATAACTAAAACCACGGCGGGTTCTTGTTTTTTATATTCCTTTCCGTGTTTCAAGTACGCCTTCAGTGCTGGTCTGATGCCCATGTATATGTGCAGTTAAATGTTTTTTATCCTTCCCTGTTTGTGTTTCAAGGTTACATTTTCGTCCTGTCCTAAATATTTACGCAGTTCCTGCTTTGTAATCATTTACGATCACTGTGAATCGACTAGTTGCAGTTGTGTTTTATTGTGGAATTTCCGTTTTATTTGTGTAATTGCTTCTGTCAGTGCAGCATTATTGCGCACAAATAAATGGCCTGTACACTGGGTATTAACGCGCGCGCGCACACGCACACACACACATTCCGTATTTTATTTCTTTGAGCAAGCATAATTTATTTATTAATAATGTAAGCCCTGAAGGCTCATACATGAATGCGCATACAAACAGTTCTCGCGAAGCGTCTATACAAAGAAGACGCATAAACACAAGAAGACGGGAAAGCATTGTGTACAGTAGACACGCTATGTCAGTAAAAAAAATACAAGAAACAAAGTCAAGTTGTACAATGAGCGGGTCATGGAAAACCAGTTAATGAAATAAAAACTCACAGGCTCCCTTATGCGTTCGCTTAAGACGGCTCGAAAGCGAAAGCCATCTTCTTCTCAGTTTTTCTGGGCACGAAGCGCGGTTTTGCATTGCCTCCAAGATCGGAGACACCTCACCTGGTTTTGCACTGCCTCCGTGATCTGCCCACTTTTGACCAAGCTACGATGTCATGTGATAACGGCATCATATGACGTCACGCCAAAATTTGTGAAGCCATGATGACGTCATATGGTGACGTCATCACGTGACGATTTTTTTGCATCCCTCGTCCCCAACGTCGTGGTACGCTGACGCCGTATACGCGGGACGCCGACGGTCAAATTTCGCGTTTGATGAGGTATTTAAGGCTTTCGCTTTAAAAAATACGTCCGCCACGGTGGTATAGTGGTGACGGAGCTCGGCTGCTGACCCGAAAGTCACGGGTTCGATCCCGGCCGCGGCGGTCGCATTTAGGTGGAGGCAAAATGCTACAGGCCCGTGTACTGTGCGATGTCAGTGCAGGTTAAACAACACCAGATGGTCAAAATTCATGGAGCCCTCCACTACGGCGTGCCTCATAATCATATCATGGTTCTGGCTGCAAACTAACACTTATCCTAATCCACTGCTATATACACCAGCATTTGTAAGGTCTGCCAGACAGACACAGCTACGCTTAAGCATATGCTCTGGGAATGCGAGGCTAAAGCCAAACGTATTAATCCCGATGCTCTCTCGGCGAGGTGGGAAGCCGCTCTGCGCAGCTCCAAGCTCGCCGACCAACTCTGGGCAGTCCAGCAGGCCCGTGAAGCGGCGGAGAGGCAAGGCCTTGACGTCCCGACATGGGAGACCTGAGCCCGGGCCGTTAATCTGCCGGACAAACAATAAAGTTCTTCCATCCATCTGGCAAGTAAAATTCCAGATAATAATATTAATAAAAGAGAGAAATAAACGACGCCGTGCATCTGCCGCACAAAGTGTAAAACAGTATTGGAAACACAATATTATGTGCATGCAATTGGGCATGCGAGAAAACCTGCAGATACAAAAAGAAGGAAAACCGGACTGATACTGCGCGCATGCAAAGTTTTACGGCATACTACTCAACAACGTATTCATCGTTTTGATAAGGACTCAAGGTGCAACTCGAGTGCCGATACAGTAGCGGCTACAGATTGTGAGTAAGAAATATCAGCAATAATAATGATAAAGAAGCTTTCGTTTCATTTTAGCAGGATATTCGCAGCATACTGCCCCTCGGCCCTTTATTTTGTGTACAATATGTATGATGCCATTTATAATGAACGAGTAAATTGTTTGCAAACTTAGCAAAATGAGCCACCTTAATCGCGCTTAGGTAGCTTCGCAACACTAAATTGTGTGTGTTCAGATACATATACTGCTGCTGCTGACATGTATACAAATACTTCAAACGATTATTTGTGTATTTAAAATGCAGAGCTTACGAGAAAATTAAGTAAGGCTTTAGACTTTGTCGTTTGCAGCGTAAGGAAGAGGATTCGGTTTCAACATAAGAGAGTCTACGTCTACCTCTAGCGCATAACCCATGCACAGGCCGCCAGCTTACATGAATTACGTGCTCCCTTAATAAACATTTAGGCAACAACAGCAATAAAAGCTGCCCAAGCTTCAAAAAAGAAAAGAAATAGGAAAGCTCACTAGCGTGCACTTATTTCCGGACGTATCCGCGCACCGCAAGCGCTTTGTGTAGCGCGTTTCGCATGCTGCCGAGATGCGGCGGGATTCTCAATGGCGGCCGTCGTAGCAGACGACGCGCCTGTCCTCGCCCTCAGCGAATCTCGATGGAACGCTCCCGCCACCTGTCGGCCAAACTGAAAATGGAGACACAAGCGAAGCGCCGCATCGGCGGAGAGTTTGTAAACTGAACCTAGTCTAGTAACGTTGGTATTGGCGGTATCCTGCCAAGCACGCAATCGAGGCGCGTCCGATAAAGGGCGACTCCGTAACTCCCCGCGCACAACACATGGCTATGCTTGCTCTCACTAAGAATCTCTGTAGTCGTCCTCTCGCCCATCAGAGTTGTTATTGCATCCCACGCCTGAGAAATGGGGGACACGTGTTCTGGGAGCGAAGCACGACAATGAAGAGATCGCGTGATGATAATTTTCTACTTGCCACACACGGCCAACCTTGAGCATTACAGCTCTGCTGTAAGAGTACGTTACTCCCAAACATTCTGCAGCAGTAAAAGTGCTTGCTATTCTCGATTGCTCTTGCTGGGTGTAAATAATAGCTCCTTTTGACCCTTCGAAATAAATAATAAAAACCAGGTGCAAATAGAATATTTTTTAATATGAAGAGTACAACTACCGACTTCTTGCCAAAAAGATAATATACAGGAAATATGTGCATTGTACACCACTACTGCTTGACAGTACAACATATGCAGTTATTTAATGTTGTCATGAAGGATGGACGGCTGGTTGGTATGTTTGGGAAGCAGCAACAAACACCAGTGCGCGTGTCATTCTTCCTCTCTGACAACAAAAACTCGCTCACTAGACACACTGGCGCCAATGTGTTAATCTTGTCAATTTCTCAATTTGGAGGAGCACTGACAACTTATCGGCATGATGTTTATTGCAGGTGCTTCAACTTGGGAAAACCCAGAATAATTCTCAATTTCCTTGCTTTTAGACATGCTTCTGTGCAAAGGCTCCCCATTTGTTTGATATACTAGTTGTACATGATCTTGAGAACAGCAGTGCACAAAATTTAAGAAACACGCCACTGGGTTCTTACATTTTTGTGCTGCTCTTCTCAAGATCCACATTTGTTTGGGTGGTTTTGTTCAGCTATAATTTCAGCACTCTGTCGCAGTAACATGCTCGGCCTCATACATAATGACATGCTCTGACCACGAGACTTGAACACGGGCTTATTTGCAAAAGAGCACTTGGGGGGAGGGGGGCAATGTGACCAACTGAAACTAATTTGTGTACTTCTGCATCAAATTTTGGAAAATTTAGCACAGGTGTGTAATTCAAATAGCAAAACTGCCTTGCGAATCAAAAGCAACTATTTGAATCAAGTATTCAAAATTTCGAATATTTGCACACCCCTAGTGATCACCCTAAACAGGTGGCAACATCTTTTTTCTGTAAGATCAAAATAGCCAGAAAGACACTAGTAGCCTTGTTTGATCCTGAATGCCCAGGATCTATCACAAGATAAATGAGAGGTCATAGCATACTATGCATACTATCACCTCTACGGCTATTCGCGCTAGAAGAACAAAAACACCAAATCAGGCACTGACACAAGTGCCACAAAATATGGAACTGTGCTGTTGTGCAGAGCACGACAACAGAATGCACTAGTGTGCCTCCCCTCCTCTGCTCGGGCAAGGCGAGCATTCAATAAGGTGCCCCTCAGATGACACGAGCAGCGGTGCTGCTCCACTTGGGCAGCCGCTCTCCCATGTGCGTTCACAAAGGTGGCAGTCAAATTGTCAATTAGGACGAGTTAGTTACGCATTACCCAATACTCAAAAAACGCAGATGCAAAAGGAGCATGTAGGAGACATGCACCAAATGTCCTGCATAATCTTTTGTGCAGTAGTATTCAGTAGTGTAACAGTCATTTGACCACCGGCACCATTTGCATGGTTGGCACACATTAGTGTTGTCTAAGGGAGGGCTAATTTCATCTAGCATTGATGGCAAATGCCACCTAAATAACAGCGAACATCAGTGCAGCGGTTTATGCATGTACAAATAATTCGCCAGGTTTCTTTAGTAACACGTAACATAGGCACGTTTTATTTATTCCACGGGGCGCAACGTGATGAAACGCGAGAGCAGGAAGGCCACGAGGCAGGTGGTGAGGACGAAACAAGCCGCAAATATGTAGAAGGTCTCCTCGTCGAAGAGGTCCCGGAACGCAGGCACCTGGCTGTATGCACGCAGGAACAGCTCTGCCTGGGGCGTCAACTGGTCACTGGCTGCCTTGGCCATGATGGCCAGCAGTTCCAAGCTGGCCCACGGTCTGCAGCACTTCCAGGCAGCTCAAGTGGCCACACTGGACCACTGCTCGGCGACCATCCACTGCATTCAATTCAGGCATCCTTCACTATTAACACTAGCTTTTTGGGACAGACAAAGAACATAAGAAAAGCAAGGCTAAGTGCTGGTGAACATGTTGCCCAGTTGTTGGGTTTCTTAATGCAATGTTTAATGAAAACCAGCAGATAAGGAAGCGTTCCTTGGCTTCATTATCAGCTGGTTTTCATTAAGCTTGTATCAGACAAAGAAACGAGCCCTTAAAATTCTCTCTTCTTTCGTTGACGCCATGTTTGCAATTTCATGGCTGTGCGAATAAATTCCACTGCTGTGATATTTCAATACAAACATCCACAGCTGTTACTGGCGCTCATCCGGCCAGCCTCCTTTTGCCTTCTGTCATGGCTTAATAATGCTGTCGTGGGCTCTGTTAGCCACAAATCCATGTTTTCTGTTGCATGGCATCTAAGAAAACAAGTGCTGCTGCAGTCATGATTTGAGCACTCCTTGCCCCTGGTAACAAGTTTCACCTTCAGCTGCTGCTGCTGCTGGGTAAGCACCTTTTGATTACAATTGACGGAAAAGCCAAGATGCCGTTTTCGGGGTATGCTTGAGTGGAGGGACAAGCCCAGCCAAGCATCGCTGTCACTGCAAATGACTGCGAATAGAAGCAACAAGCAGGAAACCACTGAGACATTCTTAGCTGATGAAATGATGTAAAAGACAAAACAGGAACGAGCAGCAGCAGATGAGCTGATTGATTGATGGTTTTTCATGGTGCAAGAGTGCCAGGCACATGGAGAGCTGGCAATGAAACGTGGCATGGCTGTAGAAGGGTTCGCCCTGGGAAGGGCATAAATGCACATAATATGCAATGAAAGTACAAGAATGGCAAATCGTGTGCCATGCAGCCAAAAGTACAGTGATCAGCCAAGGATATAAAGCTTCGCAACTATGCTTCACAGACATGCTCTCAAGTACAAGGCATGTGCTCCTCAATGCTGGAGAGCTGGCAATGAAGCGTGCCATGCAGCCAAAAGTAGTGATCAGCCAAGGATATAAAGCTTCGCAACTATGCTTCACAGACATGCTCTCAAGTACAAGGCATGTGCTCCTCAATGCTGGAGAGCTGGCAATGAAGCGTGCCATGCAGCCAAAAGTACAGTGATCAGCCAAGGATATAAAGCTTCGCAACTATGCTTCACACACATGCTCTCAAGTACAAGGCATGTGCTCCTCAATGCTGGAGAGCTGGCAATGAAGCGTGCCATGCAGCCAAAAGTACAGTGATCAGCCAAGGATATAAAGCTTCGCAACTATGCTTCACACACATGCTCTCAAGTACAAGGCATGTGCTCCTCAATACTACCGCTGAAAGGCTTCAGGTCCTTCGAGTGAATTTACACATGTAGAGCTGTTCCCCACATGCAGTGCAGAAACATGCTCCAAAAAAGGCAATGACTGATGTGTTGTTATAGACCTCGAGAGCTGGTATGGTGGTGCTGCTGCTCTCGCCCTCTGCTGGGCCAGCGGCGCACTATTAAGATTGTCGCCTACGGGTCCGTCTGCATGTTTCAAGGCGACGGCGACGGTTGCGGAGGCCGCTGTTCTCAATGAACGGCAACCGTAGTCTTTCTTTTTTTGCCTGCATATATAAATACGCTGTGCTAACTACAGCAGTTTAAAGCTGTAGCCGAAAAACCAGTATGCAGCGACTCGTGTTAACGTAAGCATTCAGCAAACCGTCGTCCCCTTTTCGCCTCAAGCCATTCGAGAAAGACAGACCCCCCCCCCCCCCTCAGTCCTTTTACCTGAAAACCGAATTGCGAGCCCTACTTTAAAAAAAAAAAAGGGGGGGCCGGGGAGCTGAGAAAACACAGCTGCTTGAGCCGGAAACAAGTTCTGTTCCGTCCCTTGGACATGGACACCACACCACGCGGGGAACAGTAGACCCCCCCCCCCCCCACACACACACTCACACACAGGCGCACGTGCACAGACACTTTTACAGACAGTGAGACTACAAGCGCCCATCAGTTCGTCACTGGTTGTCATCTGCTAGGAAAGCGCATTGCCAGCCGTGGCCGCCAGCCCGCGCCGTGAGGACAAGAAGCGACGATCGTGTGTTATTCTGCGGTTTCCGTAGGATTGAAATTGCAATAACATGCATTTCAAAAGGAGTTTTTCGTCGCTTGGTACGAAGTGCACCCGAGTGGTAGTGTGTGGCCTGAAAAAGGAATAGATGTGCGTGATGGTATCTTCCGACATTACTGGGAAATGCACAGTGCAACTGAAAACCGTGGAATATGACGTACTAGTGGAGTTGAGCTTTTGATTTTTCAATGCTCTATGTGTGCTGAGCCATATCGAACTCATTTCGTTCCCAACGAAGAGGACACTGCAAATACATGTCTGATTCCACAACGGCTACCCCTGCTCGCCGTTCTGGCTGGCAAGAAATCACGCGTGTGAGCAGAAGACGCAGACACACACATTTCCCCTCTAGGTGGCCTTTGTCAGCCTGCTATCTTCCTATTTATTTGTGACCTTGTTTGTGTATACATCTAAAATTAATAATAAAAGGTGACAAAAAAAAGGGCAAGAGAGTGAGGACACTTATGGACGGAATTCGAGGCATTGCTTACGCACCGCACAGCTGCGGTAGAGTTGTCTTACATTTTCGTCCGACTTCTGTGGTAACCGGCAGAATTTTAAAGCTAGTTGCTTCCGCACGGTGTTCCTACAGCTGTTGTGCTAGTCATGCACGCAGAAGTACGAAAAAGTACCGGACTTTTGCGACGCTTTTACGTCTTTTCGGTGAGGAGTCATGCGTTTCTACCATGACTGCGCGCATGGGAGCAACAAACAACAATCCCAACTTTTCCACCACGGGCGTCTGGTGGCGCTGCCTGTTCGGTTCAAAGCTGCAGCGCACTAGGCCTATAAGCGCATTAAAGATATTCCCGTTCGCCCCAGCCGTCGTGGGGTCGCTGGCTGGCACTTGCCTGCCTAGGGTAAAGGTTGGGTCTTCAGCGTACATGTTCTGGGAACAGGACAATCGACAGGATCAGACTGGCTCTTGCTGAAGGGGACGGCGTGGCCAACAAGAACGCGAGAAAGAGAGAGAGTGGCCGGCGCGGGGGAACTCGGTGGCCAAAGAGAGACAAGAGACAACCGAACAACGAAACATGAAAGATCCTCAGCTCCTTAACCGCAGTTGTAAATAATGTAAATAAACTTCTTGTATCGCTTAGAAACCTCAGCGTAATCGAGTTATTGATAGTGAACCTTTTTATAACTAAGCAGGACCAAGCAACACTGCTGGGTGCAGTGTTGCAACCAAGGAGGTTTAAATAAAACTTGGTCGCAACTACTGGGGCTCTCTTGACAATTCCTGAAATTCCTGCCAGTGCCTTGCTACAAGCATTGCAGATTTACCATTACTCAAACAGGTATGGGTGTCCTGCACGTGGTGGTCAATTCTCAACCTACAACAATTACCTCAGCCAAACAATGAAGCAACGTGTGAGACAGGGCTAATTGGTAATCCATCTTCAAGAAAAAGTGCAACAGTGGACAAACAAGGACACTTCCGAGTTTTATTATTAGAAGTAGACATACCGCATTTTCTCGCATATAACCCACCCCTCTATAAAATAACTCTGTGAAAAGAGAATGTGCATATAACCCGCACCCCCCCTTTTTAAGCACATTTTTCCATTTTTTGGTGTGGGTTATAAATACGGTGTGTGTATATATATATATATATATATATATATATATATATATATATATATATATATATATATATATATATATATATATATATATATATATACATGTGCGTGCGTGCGTGTGTGTACGTAGATTATGAAGAGTCTGTCTTCGGTTGCCGTAAAACAAATAGGAAAAAGCAGTGCTGGGCAGTATCGAAGATACATGTATCTTCGATACTATCTTAGATACTTCTTGGGTATCTTGTATCTGTTCGCGATACGTCTCGCAAAACAAGTATCAGTATCTGTATTTCCGATACAATGAAGAATGTATCGTGTATCTTAAGATACAAGATACTGCGATCGTACCACCACCGTGCGAAGCAATAAACGTTGGCTGACCTCGAGCTTCTCAAGCTTCCACTAAGTCACCGGAATAAAACTAAAGGCAGTGACATTATTTTATCTTTCCGCAAGACTTTTCCATCGAGGATAGGCGATAAGCTCCGAGCGTCACTATACATTGGTTGAGCAGAGTTACGAGGTGGCGCTCGCGTCGTCTCGACAGACAAGCGCGCGAACGTCTGCGCCCAGCCGAATTTTTGTTTAATCGTTTCTTTAGTTTTGTCAGTGCCATGACACTCAGCACTTAGCCACTCTCCTGTGCCGCGTACTACAATGCGTGCGGCGTCTTTCGCACGCGTGCTGATGCCGCTATAAAGTCATTATTGAAGTTCCTCTCGTGTGGTGCTTCGTTACGAAGTCTGAAGAATGCAATAATGGCGGGTTGCTTTGCCTCTCGTGGCTTTCACACTTCGGCGATTTGAAGGATCTCGTGAATGTAAGTTTGCATTACATGCAGTGAGATTGACTTATATGCAAATAAGATTATAACAGCTATGGCACCAACGGTACCGATGCTGAATTTAACAGAACAAGCATTCACCTAACAGCTAGACACTATCTTGGCGTACGTCTGTTTTTCTTTTATTCAAATAGTTTTCAAAATCATAATTTGATTGTTAGCAGAAGGTATTTCTTAGCTGTCCTTCTTTTCCATCCCGTACATTAGCTATGTCTCTATATTGTTTTTTTTTTTCTGCCGGTCTGCTTACTGCAATATGCCTTTAACGTGCTGCCAATGTAAGCTCTCTGCTTTATTCCTAGTTTTAACTGTCTGTGTCATTTCTGCTTCTGTTCTTCTTCAAGTGGAGTATAAGTTTATACACTTATGTTCCACTTGAATTTACTGTTATGTAAAGGTGATGTTGAGAACAAATATATAATAATCCGGGCGCTCCTGGAGTGTACAGTAACGATAATTCTGCTTACTGCTAAGTAAATTAGCAAATTTGAGTTTGCATTATAATAACGTAAATTATTAGGCGCCATATTAAATACGTTGGCAAAGATATTCGAGAAACACTGTTATACCATATACTCCGTTTTTCTCATGAGCGTCCCGAAGAGTCATTTTACGCCATTTTCCATAGGCACTGAATTTAATTGTCGTAGCTATTAGTGGTTACCCGCTGCGGTGGTCCAGTGCACGCTTATGGCGCTTGACTGCTGGCCCGAAGGTCGCGGTAGCCGGATTTCGATGGAGGGAAAATGTTTGAGGCCCGTGTGATTGCATGTAGGTTTTAGAACGCCAGGTGGTCAAAATTTCCGGACCCCTCCATACAGCGTCTTTCATAATCATATCGTGGTTTTTCGACGTAAAACGCAACAATTATTATTAGCTCTTGGGGGTGCCTCCTGTATCGTGTTTCTATACTTATTCGCTGTGTTTGATACGGAACCGCTTTTCTATTTTACTTTTCTATTTTACTTAGATATATTTGTTTTCGTTGTTTAGGCTTCCTTGAATCCTTTTACTGTTGCTAATCACCAGGTAATCGGATCTATAAGTGTCAGTAACGTGAATAGCGGCGGTGTCCTGCAGCGCTTTGCGCAACTGTACAAGTCGTCTGAAACGTTTCTGGGCTGCACATGTTCTTGGTGACGTACACCTGTCCGGTGATCCGTTATTGCGAAAACCGTAATATGTTTACCGGCAAGGTAGAACTCCACAGCGGTATTTGCACCATCGTGTGGAGGCTTCTTATTGAAGTTCATATGGTTACTTGGCAACCCACTTGCTGGTCAGCAAGCAGAGCAGCGACTAGCTCCCATCAGTTACAAAAGCTACAAGCAAGAACCGCTATCAGCGAAATGTAAAAAGACCTGTCGTATTAAGCAGCTAAAACAGCACCAATAAGTTGTTTCGGAATGAAACAGATATACCTTGAACAAGAAGTACAAATCTTTTGAGATACTAACAGAGTTTTCATTCAAATGAAACACAATTGGTGGCAGTTAATAAATTTTCAAGCGAACGTCTATGTGCAGAGGCATTTAATGCTGCGTTATACAGATATATATTAACAAATTTGAGAATGTATCGAAGTATCTTAAGGTACAATTGGAATGTATCGTATCGGATACAATCAGTGTTGCAGTATCTTGTATCTGTATCTCAAATACTTCTTGCCTGAGTATCTTGCATCGTATAGCGATACAATTTCAAAGTATCTTTGCCCAGCCCTGGGAAAAAGGTCATCATCATCATCATCAGCCTGTCTACGCCCACTGCAGGGCAAAGGCCTCTCCCATGTTCCGCCAAAAAAGGTATACACTTCTAAAAAACTGTTTCTTTGTCGACCTTTCGATCGGAGCCCTATCTCCATCGAAACGTCGACAAATAAACAGCATTTTTGAACTGTATACCTTTTTCCTATATATATATATATATATATATATATATATATATATATATATATATATATATATATATATATATAATTGCACTCCATCACGTGTGCACGACCAATCTGTCACATCACAAGCTTGTCAGCATAGTTAAAAACACGAGTTAACTAAACTCGTGACACTCTCATGAAAAAAACAACAAAAACCAAAAAGAAACTACAAGAGAAACCACTAAGCCTAGAGCACATGCCAGAGTTCATGCAGCACTTGGGTATTGGGTGTCTCAGCTTGCGGCTGCATCTGCGCAGAGCTGATAGACGAAGCGATCAAGGCAACGGTGAGTTAAGGCAAATTTATATGCGTATAAACAGAGCATTACATATTCGGCACTGGGGCCGACGAATTATTGGGCTCGCACTGAGGTGCGACGACGACCCGGGATTTCTTCGTTGGCTGTCCCCGTCTCCCCGCGCAGCTTGGTTCTTTTATAGCCCTGGGATCCCTTGCATCAGCCAGTACTCCGAAGCCTCCAATCAGGAACCGCCATTGGTCACTGCCTTGAATCGGATCCGTGGATGAGAGGGCTTGCCGCACATTGCGTGAGGAATTGCCGTTGGTTACGTCAGGCGTTGGCACCCGTTGCATCAGGCACCTCGCTGGTGTTGACGCTGGTTGCATCAGAAAGTCTATCGATGTTGACGCCACTTGCGTCAGACGTTCTACCAGCTTGAATACTTTGCCGAAGCAAGGAAGTTTGGGTTGGGAGCCCTGGCATAACAGCACTCAAGATAGGCAACTGAAGTCTTACTGACAGAATTCTTTGCGAAGACAGATGATAACCTTTGTTTGGACCTCAGCCAGCTGAAGCAATTCACAGAGAAGGGCGAGAAAGCTCTCCCTGCCATACTGTACCTTCAAACTGCAGCTTAAAATTCAGGTACCTCAAGAGAGGTTTTGTTTGCACACTACAAAAGTGTTTGCCTTTTGTGTGGTGCCTCCTTCACTGGACACTGGTTTGAGCAGTGCAACTGAAAACGAGGAACAAAGGGAGGAGAGACAAGGACTCTTTCTACTGCTGTTCAGAGGTCGTGGTACGGATTGCCTGGGTATATGACATGAAAACTACGCACGTCTTGTAAAAACGCAAACAATGACTAATATTTAAAAAGTGGTTCGAGGATGCAGTCGTATTTGCTGTCAGTGGGGTAATGGAAAGTGTTTTCTTCTAATAGTGTCTAATTATTTGCATTAGATCAGAACGTGGAGCATGGCAAGTTGTTCACCACATTCCTCACACATGGGTGAATCACCACCAGACAGAAGGTATGCATGTGTGCTGTATGTGTCCTGTTCTTAGCCTGTTAAGTGTTACTTCTGTGTGGCGTGACTTCAATACTGGTGTCCAATTTGCAAGATGCGGCTTGATAACATGTTTATTTTATGTTCGCCTACCCCATAAGGTTTTAGGTCTAGAAAAGGGACAGCTATGAATGTATCGGCAGCATTTTTGTGGACAGATGTAGCTAGCTGGTCCGCCAACATGTTTCCTTGGATCTTGCGGTGCCCTGGCACCCAGCACACTGCAACATGCTGTTTGAGTGTGTAGACCGTGCATAAGAGTGAGTAGAGCGAGACACAGACAGGATTTCTGTGTTTTTTTTCAAGAGTTTTCAGAGCTTTTACCACGCTCCGGGAATCTGTGTATATAATTGCACTTTGTAATTTTAATTCTTTAATATGTTTAACAGCCACAAGTATCGCAAAAGCCTCTGCAGTGAAGATGCTTGTATTCGAGTGCAGATCGCTGGCATCTAAAAAAATATGGACCAACCGCTTTGAAGGACCCACCAGAGGGAGGGGGATTGGCTGCTAGGGGTCTTGGAGTGCAGCGGCACTTCGCTTTGGCTCCGTATCGTGACAGCGAGGATTGCCAGTTGCTGGTATCTCAAGTGCCTTCAACAACACGAGCGCCTTCATAGAGGTGAGCGCTCTCTACTAACCCCTCTTGAGGTTTCAGCGAGCCCCAGGAGGGCCACCAGGCCCAAAAACCAGGCCCCGTCGCACCACCGCTGTACTAGGCCTTGCGACGCATCGCACGGCAGCCTCCCCACCTCAGGCCAGCATGGAGGTTGTTCAAGTGCAAGGCACGGACATGGACCCAAGCCTGACCCTCCGGACTGGACCACAGTCCTGAGAGCCCAGGAAAAACTCTGGGAAACACGAAACGGGACCCACGGTACGAATGCCGATCCTTCTGTGCGAGAGACGCCGAGTGAGTCGCGGGAGACTCTGCAGAGTGCCACAACTCCCGGGCTACACAGCTCTTTGACGGTGCTGCACGTTCTCCATACAACTGCCCAAAAGATCAAGCAACTACCGCCCCTTCCACCCGACGGATATAAAGTGGTATTCCGCTCCAAGGGAGGCCTTGACTTTACGATGCTCCAGCCACGCTACCGCCTCACCACTCTCATGCAGGCCGCTGCGCTGACCGACCCATCCACGCTGACCCTTCAGATTCACCCCGTCAATAACGCTTGCACAGTGTCTGCGGTGAATCAAGAGGACACGCTCAAGCTTGTGCAGCTACAGTACATCACCTACGACCAGCATGAGTATGCCGTGACAGCATACATCGCTGGCTCATCGCTGGCCCGATGGCTCAGTCAGGGGTGTTATTACAAACACCTACTGGAAAGGATCACCACAAGAACTACTCGCAGACTTGACCTCTCGCAAACCCACGAAACTATACTGGACGCTCGCCGAATCTGACTCAGCGCGATTAATTCTCATTACCTTTGGACAAACCACCGTCCCCCGAAAAACTTTATGGTGGAGGACTGCATCTGTGCACGCCCTACACACCACGGGTCGAGACGTGCAGTAACTGCCGGACCATAGGCCACCGCACGGATGTATGTATACAACCTAGGATGCACAAGTGCCCCAGATGTGGCCAATTACACCCGTAGGAGGCAAATCCAACATGTACTACAGTCGGCATCATCTGCGAAGGCCCGCATCTGTCGGGGACCCGGGAGTGCAAGCACCGGCACTTACCTAAAGCAACCAGGCCCACGTCACCAAGTGAACCGCGATCCCAGGAACGGGTAGACAACTCACTACGCAGTGCAAGCACCAAACGTTCTGAGCCACCTGCCGGCGAACGAAAAGGGCAGTCGATGAGTTCCGACCAACCTACATGGGCTGACAAGCTGAAGACGCCCAATGGGACCAGACCACCAGCAACCAACACCCTGCCCGCCCCGGACCCCCGTGACCAGGAGCTCCGGGCCCTGCGTGTGGAGGTAAGCCGTCTCACAACCCTTCTAGGAAAAAAACCTTCTCCCCCCTCACCTCTGTCGCACCAATTGTCCCCAGAACAAATCACCCCACCCACTGCGCAGTCACCCAACAGCCCTGCCACACACTCCTCACCCCCGCATAAAAAGAAACGTAGTTTGGACTCAGTTGACGATTATCAGGCTGATCTAAGAAACTTGGAAGCCAAATTTGATGTCAAATTGGTAGCTTTGGAGGCGTGCCTCGAAGCTAAATTTTCAACAATGGTCGAGCAGCAGTCTGCTCGTTTTCAGCAACAGATGGATGCACTATTCACACGCCTAACCCAAACTCTAGAAAGTAGGTTTACGCAATTTGAGATTCGCCTTCAGAGACTCGAAACAACTACCAGCTCATCACATGAGGGGTCTTCTACCTCCATCTCACACACATCTCCTTCTATCTCACTTCCACTACAGCCACAACAACCAATCCTCGCTCCACCCACGCTCCAATATGGCGGGTAGCGCTAATTCTACCCACCTAACACTAATCCAGTGGAACTGCCGCGGCTTTCGGGGCAAGCGCGCGCCGCTGCAGCTCTTAATACCTACCCTCCCTGCCGTACCTAAACTTCTTTTGTTACAGGACACGCAACACCAAGCCAAACTTCCCAGTTACTATGCAGTACACTCGGACGCCACCGACACTCCCCGAGTGTCCACACTTATTCATCGCACCCTTACCTACCAACAACACACAATCACCTCCTCCACTCCGTGCGTCCTCATAGAAATCATCCCCACGAAACTTAACACATCTCCGATGTTTATTGCCAGTATCTACCACACCCCACGCCAGGCCATGGCCACTCTCGATGCGCTACTGCAGAGAATTCACCGCATCGCTGGCCGAAACCCCCTACTCATAGGCGACGATTTTAACTCTCAGCATACAGACTGGGGTTATCGGTACACCACAGCACGGGGTCGCAGGCTTTGGACTACCATCCAAGACTTGCACCTCACTACACATAACTTTCACACACCAACCTGAATCGGCAATAGCGTAACCATGGACACTAGCCCAGACCTCACACTCAGCCATTCTCTCAAAGATATTTCATGGTCTCGTACACAACACACACTTGGAAGCGACCATTACATTATCGCCATACAAATACCTCACACACCACACAGACCTTGACTCTTCACCCACAATCTTATTCACTGGGATGCTATCCGATCTGCTCGTCGGGAACTCCCCAATACCCCGATACAAGACATTGATGATTGGGTCTCATCTCTCCTCAATGACATAACCGCTCACACACAACACATTACCACACCACCCGACACCCCTACATTGGACACTCGCTTAGCCCATCTCTGGGAGGCGCACCCTAGTATACTGGAGAGATGAAAACGACAGAAACATAATGTTAAAACGCCGACTGGCCACGCTACAGACACAAATAAGTGCGCACGCCGAGGAGTTGTGCTGTTCCAACTGGGGTCAGGTGTGCAACAGCATAGCTGGCAACCTCTCTACCAAGTATGCATGGCACCTCCTACGGCACCTTATCAACCCCACACACTCACACACAACGTCACATCACATCACGCTTTCCCCCGACTCCCTTCTGGACCAACTTTGCACAACACACACAGCACCCGGCACCTCCTCCCCTCTCCCACCCTACACGGGAGCCCCGAATATCGGACAATGATATATCGGAGCAAGAGGTCCGTATGGCCCTCCAGAACATCCGCACAAGCTCTGCACCGGGAAAAGACAGGATAACTAACTCTATGCTCCGTAATCTGCATGATCAATCGATTGCGCAGATTACAGATTACTTCAATAAATGCTGGAAGGAAGGCACCTTGCCACAATCCTGGCACCATGCCAAGATTGTATTCATTCCTAAACGTAACAAACCCCTTACCAAACCTCCGCCCCATTTCATTCCCATCTTGTCTCGGGAAGCTTCTCGAGCATGTTGCTTTAAACAGACTCAACACATGCACGACCACAACCTATACCCGCACAGCATGGTGGGCTTCCGCCCATGTCTCTCCGCCCAAGATGCCATGCTTCAACTGATGCACGACATTCTTGATCCTCTCATCCCCGCTCATATTAAAGCTGTCTTGGCCCTGGACTTAACCAAGGCCTTTGATCGAGTAGAACACCGAGTGATCACGGCGGCTCTCTCCCTCCTCAATGTGGGCGTTCGTATGTACGCCTACATACAAGCCTTCCTATCGGGACGCATGGCTGAGGTTCATATGGGCCCCCATGCGTCCCCTCCATACACCCTCAGTGGAATAGGCACTCCACAACGTTCGGTCCTTTCCTCTTTTCTCTTCAATGCCACACTCATTACCTTAGCCCGCACTCTTTACAATATCCCTCACCTTCACCACACCCTCTATGCAGACGACATTGTGGACCACCCACAGTAGTGATGGCGACATAGAGGAAACCTTACAAACCGCCGCAAATATCACACAACAACACGCACAAATCATTGGTCTCTCCTGTTCCCCAGAAAAATCTGAGCTGTTTCTCATATGCCCTTCACCACGTACTCTTCCCACTGCCCCGATCACCGTTACTCTGGGCGGGCGCGCCCTATCCCAGAGGTCGACACAATCCGGATCTTGGGCCTTCACATCCAGAACAACGGCTGTAACACTTTCACCATCTGGAAACTCAAGCGGGTGACGGAAGCACTCTTGCACCTCGTCCGCAGAGTTTCTGGCAAACACTGTGGCATGAGGGAACATGATTTGTGTCGTCTCATTCATGCCTTCATACTGAGCCGCTTCCTTTACACAATCCCGTATCTCCAACTTCGACAAGAAGAAACAGCCACCCTGGATGCCATGCTTCGTAAAGCCTACAAGGTGGCCCTACACCTCCCCCCTAACACACAGACCACTAAACTTCTTCAGCTTGGGCTCCATAACACCACACATGAACTCACTGAGGCCCACAGACGAGCGCAACACACTCATCTAGCTCAGTCTTTCACCGGACGCTACATACTCGACACCCTCAATATTCACATACCAGCAGCCGACCCCACACTTCTACAAATCCCCTGACCAATACACACACAGCTCATAGTAAAACCTCTCCCAAGAAACAACCACGTTACCTACCATTCAGCCCGCCGCAAGGCACGTGCAAAAGCTCTCCACAAATACTACGGTTCTGAAGAGGACGCTGTATGGGTGGATGCAGCTTGCACGGGCAATGACGCGGCAGTTGCAGTCGTTGATCACACACTCCAACCCATCGCAACTCCCCACCTTCCTCCTGCAACCACACCGGAATCCTCGGAAGAAGCGGCGATTGCGCTTGCCCTCACACAGACTGACGCCCGGTACGTTCTTTCTGACTCAAAAACCGCAATCCTAAATTTCGCGTGAGGACGAGTCCACGAGACCGCTTTCCGAATTCTCAGCTCGCCCACCAAAAACCCAGCCCGCCATGTGGAGCTGATCTGGATGCCTGCGCACTCTGGTAATTCCGCAACAAAGCCGCCAATGACCACGCCCGAGGTCTCATCAACCGGGCGGCGGTGGAATCGGAGTCTGGCTCTTCCAGGGAGTGTATGCATTCGTTCAACGAGATTATCCAGCCATATCGCGCCGTACGCCAGCCATACCCCCCACCCCACCAATCCATGAAAAATTTTCACCAAATATTATGGCGCCGCCTTCAGACCCGCACCCTTCCCTCCCCTATTTCCTTTCCCGCATTTACCCGGGAGCGTGCGCCTCATCCTGTGCTCAGTGCACTCACCCCCACGCTACCCTTACCCACATTCTCATGGAATGCCCGGCGGACCCTCCCATGCGAAGCCCAGAGCCACTGACTACATGGGAGGAATGGGAGACCTTGCTGCGCTCGACGGACCCAGCCAAGCAGATCGCCACTGACCGGGCCCCCACGTCATGGAACTGCATGAACTCATGAATGCATAGTGCAGTGGGGTCGTGCAGGGACCCTGGGATGTACGTGCCCAAATCCCTTGGTCAAATAAAGTTTTACCTCCTTCTCCAGAGGGAGACTTCGAAACATTGGTACAGAATTCAGGACAAGTGTATCTGTGCTGCATCTAGGGGAAGTATGTACAGATATGTGCAATAGGCACATGTTTCGTAACATCCACGAAAGGTGCATCACAATCTATAAGCTGCCACTGCCACGGTGGGAGCCGCCAAACAGTGCTCAAAAAGTGCCACACCCATTTCCTCAGCTAGGCCCCTCACGCTAAGTGAGTAGGGCTGTCTTACCAAAGGACGGTTGTGAAAGAGGGCAGAACTGGACAAATCATTGACAGTAGAGTGCGAGGGGTGCTCGTTGTTTGCGTCTACTTTGAGAAAATATACGAAAGATATGTAGTATCTTCGCAGGTGAAACAACCATTCGTTCGATTCAACATAGAGGCTTTCTACGGGGCTCGTTCGAAAAGCACCTGTAGATGGTGGACAAGGTCAAGCATCTTCAAGGCACTTGGTGTCGCAGACTGATAAACCATGGCCCCATAATATAGGTGCGTGCGAATGAGGCTTTTATACAAATTCATGAGGCACTTCCTGTCACTACCCCATGTAGTGGGTGACAGCACTTTGAGAATATTCATCATTTTTATGCACTTGTTTTTTATATACTTCATGTGAGATACAAAGGTGAGCTTCGAGTTCAGGATCAGGTCTAGGAATTTACGCTCCACCCCTGCAAGTAACCGCTGACCATGCAATTGAATTTCGGGATTTGGGTGGAGGCCTCTCTTTCTAGAAAAGAGAACATATGCTTTTTTGTAGATTTAGCCTAAACCCGTTCTCATCTGCCTATTTGGACACCTTGTTCAGACCGAGCTAGACCTGTGCGCCGCCGCCGCCTGCTTTTGCTCCCGCCGCCGCCGAAGGGGGATCACGCCGCAGCCCAATAATTACGGCGCGCCGCCGTTTGTTTTTTCTTTTAACATGAATGGGGAATCTGGACATAAAATCCATCTCTGCACATGTTTCCACGTAATGGACTGTTCATTTGAGCCGCCGCTGATTGGCGAGAGCTCAGCGAGCAGTGCGCCCTCTGTTTCAGGTTCTTCTTCTGCAACGTCATTTTGACGTCACGAAGCTTTCACAAGTCTCGACACGAATGAGAGGGACGAAATGCACTTCAACGCAACGAATGCAGCCCCCAGAGATCCGCTTCTGGGCGCACATCTCGGTGGCCGTGCATAAACTCTGATTGCGTTGGTCATTGAATTAGGTTTAATGCGTCCGCCTGTCTAACGCACTTGTGAAGGTCGGTACGCATTTTCTGCATCATTCTCAAACATCTGGGACACATTAATACGCAAGTTCAGACTTGACAAGTTCTTGTTTCTGTATATTTTGTCCACTTTTTTCTTACACTGGGAATGAGCTGGCGTGTTCGGTGCGTCGACGTGGTCAAGGGCGAGCTGGTATCACGGCTCACTGCCTTTTCGAGTAACTGAATGCGCTCTGCGAATATGGATGGACATCTTTAGATGGACACATCGAGAATAGCTACCCGGGAGATGTCGCATCTTTCTCTCCTCCAGAAGTCTCATGAGTATTGCCTGACTTCAACACTGCGGCGTCCTCCAGCCTTAAAGGTTCGACGACCCAACTCGCTGGATAGCCTATTTGTGGAGTCTTGGACCTAGTACACTGCGCATAGATAAAGAAAATAGATAAGTAATACATATAGATGCGTTAGTACCCTTTTTTCCCTCTCATTTTTACTAGAGTAAATTGATAAATAAATATGGAAGTAAAGGCAATGAGCATCTTAGAATAACAGATAGCTGAGCTAGTTGGTGTGTATTCATTTTAAAGACACGCCTTGCAAACACGGACACAAGAGAGAAGAGGGAACAGTTATCTCTCACGTAGACCACCACGCACACTTGATTGATAGGTATCGCCTCTTGCCTGGGGTTGCGCAGATAACTATTTGTGTCTACCTTCTTTTCTGCTGCTGTACAATTTTTCAGTTGTCAGCGGCGTTTGTGGTTTCTTGACTACTCTCTTGTGTCCGTGTTTGCACGCCGTGTTTTTTTAAAGGCCCCAAAACAGCCTCTGGAAATACAAAATCGAACGCATTGTTCTTTTTTGGTGTTTGTCGTCTTTTTGGCACACTTCATGACGACAGAACGGTGATCCACATGACATCATTGGGGCACATACTCTCGAATGGTCCACATGCGAGAAATATCAGTTGTGAATTGTCTTCCACCCTGCTTTTCCATGCAGTCACCGACCCCTTCTTCCTTGCCTCGCATGACTATTGAGCGCAATCAACTGGTTTCGCTCCATTTTGTGCATTTCCGATTGCGCAAGCGGAGACAACATGGTCTAGCCAACAGCGCGAAATCCTGATAGGCTCAACGCTACTGCTGACATTGTACGTGTGCTTTACGAAGAAATATGAATGTGGCGAGGAGATATCGCCTGTAAGAAGGGCAGTGAAGGCGAGAACGAAACCATTGGAAAAGACGAGGCTGCTTTGCAGAAAGAAAGGAGAGCCCGCTTTTGCAGTTTTTCTATACTGATTGCAATAAATATTATATGGACACTCTGGACATATTTTCACCGTCACCGTCATGTTCCGTATAAAGTCCAAATCGATAACATTGCTCCGCGCATCTTATGCTGTAGTCGTGAGTAAAAGCTCACAAGTGCTGATGAGGAACACGGCTGAAGCAGAGATGAAACAAGCTGGCTACCTCCGTCGCAAGGAGGGTACATGCGATATCATCATCCTGCGTGCGAGGCCTGCCGTCGATTGCTCCTCGACCAGAAAAGAAACGCCCCGCCCGTCTTTCGGTCGACGAAGAAGCATGAAGGAACACTGGTGTAGGGGGCGCTGTGTGGCTCGAGCAGCAACTGTGAAGTTTGACTTTAACACTTTCCTGTCCGCGCCTATACCCATCGATAGCCCGCTATCGATGGTTTTCAATTTAAAATTTTGCCGCGGCAGAAGCGCTTACGGACAGCTAACATTATCCATCGTATAAAACAGGTACTATTTTTCTGGTTTCACTGTATCATTTACTTTTTCGGCCGCAGAGAGAGCTTTGAACTGCCTTTTAAGTCGAGAAGGCCGAACGCTCGTAGCTTCAAAGATGACGTTGACATCTCGCACACCTGCCTCTTGGAAACGGCAAATTTCGGCCAATTCCGACTAGTCTGATTCATAATTTTTTTATGATGGCAACAGTGAAGGCTCAGAAGATGATTTTGACTCTGTAGTGAATGGAGGAAATTTGTAGAGGGAATTTATATGTTTGTGAACTTTTGGTGGAATTTTGAGATGTTTGTGCGGACTTATGAGAATGAAGACGACGGCGACATGAAGACGAGCCAGGGGCAGGTGGCCTGCGTGGCGGCGACACAAGAGAAAAAAAGGACAAGGAAGACAAGGAAGAGAAGTGCGTGTGGAATGCGCAGAGGGCTGGGCGAAGCTATCCGAAGGACACGCCGGACCAGGGCGCTGTCAGAGGAGATTGTCGTGGCCGTGCTCGGCGAGGTCTGGTGCTTGCCTGGTGGTACGGGCGTTGGCAGTGGCTCCAGCGAGGATGTGCTGGACCAGGGCGCTGTCCGGGGAGCTCCTCCGGCCTGTTCTTGGCGAGACCTGTGGAGCGGAAGTACCTGCCTGGTGCTACCGGTACCAGGCGCGGCTCCTGCTGTGTCGGCGTGCGAGACAGGGACAACCGGTTCCTGATCGCCGCCGCTACCTGGGACGGCGCAAGGCCGTGTTCTGCTCAAGGCCTAACGGAGGCCTTGTCTTCGTGCTGAGGCCACACGCGGGACGTGCCTTGGCTCGCCTGCGACAAGGTATCGCCACCTCCAGAAGACGTCATGGTCTACGAACTCGTGAGACCTCGTTTTTCCTATAGGTCGCACATTCCGCCACTAGAACTTTGAGTGTAGTTGCGTGTTTAACTCCGTGTCTACTTGTATTCCGTGAGTGTCCTTCTAGTGTTTTTGTACTGATAAATGTTTCGAGCTCCTTCGTGCGTCATCTTTTCCTGTTCATTTCGTTAACCACGCACACGCAAACGTGACGAACCACACTGTCGTTACAATTTTCTGGCGTCCACGAGACAGGACCAAGCTCTTCTCAACATCTTAGAGCTTCACGTTGTTTGTGTGTGGTGGACGGAAATGGACGAAAAGAGAACGCTCGTTGAGTTAGGAAAGGAGATGGGACTCAGTGGAGAGGCCTTGCAAGCATGGGTTAGCGCAGAGCAGAAGGACATGAGGGATCAGCGAGCTAAGGAACGGGAAGAAGCAAGGACAGCGGCACAGGAGGAACACACGCGAGAGCGCATATGGAGGCTGAACGGGCACTCCTCGAAGAGCAAAGGTGTGTCTTGGAGTCGGAGCGTTCGAGTCCGAGAGTCGTAGGCAATGAGACAGGTGGTGGTCAGGGCTTTCGCAGCCCCCACAAGATGATTCCTCCCTGTGACGAGGGTAGGGATGAACTAGATGCCTACATACAAAGGTTTGAAAGAGTGGCGTCTAGTCAAGTGGTGTCTTCGTCGTTTCTTTGTCCACTGTGCTCGCCTTGCGCTAAAGTTTTAGTATTATGGAATACCAACTAGCCCGCTCCCACACCTTGCTTCAGTATATGTCTAGTCAAGGTTGGACACAAGAGAAGCGGGCCTTATCGTCGAGTCTTTGTCTGACGGGCGAAGCACTAACGGCAATAGGTCAGATGTCCGCGGAAGACGCTACTGATTATGCCAAGCTGAAGCAGACGCTACTGCAGCGGTTCCGCAACACGGAAGAGGGTACCGTGTGAAGTTTCGGGATGCCAAGCCTGAAAATGCTGAGACCGCACGGCAGTTTGCTGGTTGTCTTCTAGGATACTTTGACCACTGGCAAGAGTTAGCCAAGAGAGCAAAGACGTATGAAGCGCTGCGAGACAAAATCGTGTCTGAACAGTTTTTACGACGCTGCGAAGAAAAACTGGCGATCTTTCTGAAAGAAAGAGGATGTGATGACCTTGACACACTGGCAAAGACAGCTAACCAGTACTTGAAAGCGCACCTGGTGACTGTACTCCGAGATACCGGCTGCAACACGGTTGTAGTAAAACAATCACTTGTTCCCGACGCCAAACTAACCGGCAACGCACACGTTATACGCTTACTAGACCAATCAGAAAAGAGTCTGCCAGAGGCCGACGTATTTATTGATTCACCGTTTTTCAGGGGAGTTGCTCGCGCTGTTTGCATGGAGAACCCTCTGTACGATGTTATCCTTGGCAACATTGAAGCTGCTGGCTCGATTATCGATCCTGATTTCAAGCAAACAGATTCACAGAGTGAGAAAGTGAAAGATACAGCGAAAAAGCGTACGAATAGGAAATCAAAGGAAGTGACAGTTGCTACAGGCAAGGCGGGAAAAGAGCAAAGAAAATTACCCGCACCACAAGTGAATCCGTTAAACGTCAGCCCGGAAGAATTGCGGGAATTGCAAAACACGGATCCAACACTGAAGGCCTGTTTCCAAGCATATACAGAAGAACTACGTCAAAGAAACAAGCTACTACAGAGTTCGTGCTGATCCACGGCATCTTTTTCCAGCGCTATAGGACTGCGGAATGGCGAGACTTCGAACAACTGGTGGTTCCGAAGAAGCTACGGGCCACAGTTATGAAGATGGCACACGAGGGATTGCTCGCTGGACATCAGGGGCAAAAGAGGACCAGAGACCGTGTCCTTGAGGAGTTTTATTGGCCTAGAGTGCAAGCGGATGTCACAGGCTTTGTAAAGTCGTCTGACATGTGTCAACGAACAGTGCCGAAGCACCTTGTGGGTCATGTTGACCTGGGTAATATGCCCATAATCGAAACTCCATTCCATCGAGTTGCGATTCATCTTATCGGTCCTTTTACCCCAACTTCGGAAAAAGGAAATAGATACGGAAAAAGGAAATAGACATCAGCAAACGGCTCGTATGTCTTTCTGCGCGCTGAGATCTCAACGCTTCGTGCTGGGACTACTCATACGACAAACTGCATGAAAACTGCTTCTCTCCCGGGAGCGGCCGTATTCCCATACACCAGCGTTTTGTAGAGTTACGCGAGATCGGATCAAAAAGAGTTAGCTGCTAGCCTTATATAGTTCGCATAAGATTACGACATGTTGCTATTGCATTCACTGCCTCGCCCTTTTGGTGAAAGATTTTTTCAACGTTCAAGTAACAAATTTCTCTCCCCCCCAACTTTCTAATGTAACCCCCCATACCCACGCCATGCCGCCGCAGATCTGAAGAACCACGCGCCGTTCACGCACAGCCGCCAGAGGTGGAAACACCGACGCGCCGCCACTGGTGATTTTGGGACCGGCACACAGGTCTAGACCGAGCTGGACCTGCCGCTCACAGATTGCAAGATTACAAGACTTGAAACCTATCTGCACATCATCAACATACATAGAATACAACATGTTTCGCAGGATGCACAGGCCCAAGGAATTCATTTTTATAATAGAGAGTGTACAACTGAAGAAACCACCCTGTGGCACTCCAGTTTCCTGCACAAATGGTCGTGACAAAACATTGCCTATTCGAACACGAAATGTCTGATTGGACAAGTAACTTTCTATTACGGTCAACATCCTACCTCGTATACCTAAGTGTGAGAGGTCTCTCAGTACTCCAAACTGTCATGTTGTGTTGTAGGCTTTTTCCGTGTAAAGGAATACCAAGGGAAAGAACTGCTCATGGACAAATACTTCGCGAATTTCAGCCTGATGGACTGTTGAGGATCGACCCTCCTGAAATCCGCACTGGTATGGGTCAAGTAACTTGTTTCAAGAAAGTGTAACAGTCACCTGTTGATCACCTTTTCGAATACTTTGCACAGACAGCATGTTAGGGTTACAGGCATGTAGCTCGAAACAAGCTATTGGTCCTTGCCCTTCTACAAGATAGGAACCACTATGGCTTCTTTCCAAGCAGAGGGAATCTCGTCGGAGGACCATATATAGTTATAGAGGCAAACGAGAGTTTCTCGTGTTTCAGGAGGTAGATGTCTCAGCACATTGTATATTACACGATCAGAACCCACGGCAGAATTATTGCAGCAGTTTAGTGCTGCCTGTAGCTCTGCTAAACAGAATGGCTTTATAAGCCTAATTTCTAGCGCACCTTCTTTCTAGCTTCTGTCGTTCTGTTACTGTTTCGTACTCTTGGAATGTTTCCGTGTAGTGTTAAAAGCTGGAGACGTGTTCAAAATGTGCACCGAGGGAGTTAGCTTGCCTTCCAAGCTGTCTCCCCTGTGCGTTCACCAAGGAAAGTGAATGTGTTTGCAAGCTCTTTTCACCCTGTTCCAGACCTTAGCTTCATCTGTGTACATGTTAACACTTGATATAAACTTGTGCCAGCTCTCTCTTCTGGCCTGCCGGCGCATTCTTATACCTTGGGAGTTTACCTGCTTGAAACTTAATAAAATTCTGCGCCGTGGGATAATCACGCAGCAGGGCCCATGCTTTGCTCTGCTTCTTACCAGCGTTCCGACAATCTTCTTTCCACCACGAAACTCGGCGTTTTCTAGCCACACCACTGGATTGAGCAATACATTTCGAAGCATAATCAATCAGCCAAGCTGTGAAATACTCAACAATAGCATCTATACTTAGAGGAGGCATCTGGGACCAGAAAATTACAGTAAGAGCACGAAATTTTTCCCAATCAGTGCTGTCGGGCTTTCACCAAGAGACCTTGGGTGAAATTATGTTATCAGCCGTTGATCTCAGTACTATTGGGAAGTGATCGCTGCCGTAGCGATTGTTAATGACTTCCCGTTCAAGTTCAGGAAAGACAGTCGGGGAAACTATGCTAAGATCGATGGAAGAATAAGTTTTGTTAGGTTGGTTCCTTCTTATTCAAGAGACAGGCACCGGAGGAAAAAAGAAACTGTTCAATTAGACGCCCTCTCGCATTGGTGCAAGAATCGCCCCAGTGGCCACTGTGTGCATTCAGATCTCCCAAAAGCAGGTAGGGTTTAGGTAGCTGGTCTACTAATACCTGAAATTCTTGTTTATGCAGATGATATTGGAGGGTACGTAAAAAAGCACATTGTAGTCAGTTTATTCAGAAGCACAGCTCGAACAGCCACTGCCTCTAGTGCTGTTCGCAGTGGAAGAGGCTGACAGGTGGCACTCCTGTCAAGTACATTGCTATACTGCCAGATGACATAGTACCACCCGAGTGGTCTTTGTGGTAAATAGCATGCTGGTGGAGGAAGTTGGTATGTGTGGAATGTAGGCGTGTTTCCTGCACACACAGCACTTTTGGACACAGTTTACTAGTAGTTATTTTATATCGTCTAGGTTGTGTGCCCTTATATTTCATTCTATTATTGTACCCATGTTAAAAGTGGGTATGTGATGTGTGTCTCAGAAGGGAGAATATTTATTTTATAGGGCCTTTGTCAGGCCCTGTAATTGGAGTTTTGGTTTTTCTGGAGCAGTCGAGCGAATTTTGCCACTCCTTAGACGCTGCCTGCATCGTCTGATTTGGCTGGTGTCCATAGCCTCGTGCAAGGTGCCGGACATACGATCAAAGGTGCGATTCGTACGTCGTGCAGATTTCGTCTCGAGACGAAGTCTTTGACCCCACCGGGCCAGAGGCCGAAGAGACCTCCATGACCTCTGCATTGCTTTGGCTGGTGCCGTAGCTGGCGGGGCCACTGGTGTGATCGGGATAAAAGCGGGTAGGGCAGCCTTGGCTGCTCCCACTGCAGGAGCCAACGGCGATCGCCTCAGCACGCTACGCATAGCTTCTACAGCCACCTGATGACGTTGTGCTGCTGTCCCCCGTTGCACTACTTCGGCAAACTATCTTTTTCCTGCAAAACGCAGAGAGACGCACTGCGTTGCTTCATGGAAACTGATGTTTTGATTGACTTTGATGGTTATGATTTCTTTTTTCCATGCAGCGCAGGACTTGGAATATGCCGGGTGGTCACCATCGCAGTTTGCGCAGTGACCTCGGTATTGCAGTGATTGTCCGTGGAGTGTCCCATGGTGCCGACCGCACTTTGCGCAGGTAATACCCGTGTCACACGGACACTAAAAAGTCTTTTAAGCAAGAAGACTTTTTCCGAAAAAGAATTCCACGCGCTGTCACACGACAGAGAGCGATCTCTTTTTCAGAAGCGGTGTTCTCTGGAAACAGTGTTCGACGAACTCTTTCACGGCGGTAAAAGGGTAGCCTCGAAAACAGTGGGCGCCAGCATTTATAAAGTGGTGAAAAAAATCGGCAACTCTTTATTTCGGCGTCACTTCGGCTCACCATAAAAATAAATTTCATTTGTCGTAAGCAGCGTAAGAAAACCATTTAAACGTTATTTTTGTGTACTCTCGTAAACAGGGTGAACGGGTTGGAGTTATGGCAGCCCGTACAGACGCGAGCGTGGACGCAAGTGAGCACGGAAAGGCGAACGCCGGTGTGCAATCAGAATAAGAAAAAAAGAAGCCCCGGTGAACATTAATTAGGCTATGGGAGGATAACCTGCACGCACTGCGCTCGGAGAAACACAATGGGGAAGTCTACGCTGACATCGCAGCAGCGCCTGCCGCGTCTCGCCGCGTCTGCCTCGTTTTCCAGAGAGAGATGGTACGCTACAAGACTTGCTTTTCCTCCGTACGATCATCCATGGCGAGGCAGACATGAGCGCTAAAAAGGAAAACGCCTACTGTTGCCAGAATAATATATAAAGGCCGCCAGTTGTGCAAACGCTTCTTAAGATACTACTGCGTGAACCTTTTTTTTCAACTGGAGTTGTTAAATTCATGTCAACAAACGCGCCATACAATAAATTTGTACATCTTCTATCGAGATACATTATTTTGTTTTCGCTGGTTCTGTTTTGAAAGCGAGCGCCACTCTTTCAGTACCGCATTCGGAACAAACCTCTAAAAAGAGATCGTCAGTGCCGTGTGACTGCGAGGGAATGCCTCTTCATAAAAAGTCTTTCAACATAGTAAAAGACCGCTTACGTAAGACTTTTTGCGTGCCCGTGTGACACGGGTATAAGCGGCCCTTGGCAACTCCGTGAAACATGGTCAAATCTTTGGCATTTAAAGCAGCGCTGCAAATTTAGAATGTAGGGTCTCACAGGCAGTTTGAGGTAGCCGGTCGCTATTTCACCTGGAAGTGTGGAGCACCCGAAGGCCAGATTATGTGCTTGGTTGGAATTTGTTGTCTCTCCGGACTATGATACGCTGTACCTGCACGACATTCTTATCCTTCCAGCCAGCCAGAAGTTCATCATCAGTTAGGTCCATTAGGTCATCTGACCCAACACCTGTCACGGCGTTCATCGTTCGGTGAGCTCGGTTCGGTCATCGGTTCGGCTTGGTTCGGTCATCGTACGGTTATTGGCTTGTCCCCAAATGCTACAAGGTTTGCCAATTTCTGAAACTGAGCCTTGTCCTTAACCGCCACCAGAAAGTTCTCACTGGCCATCTTGGTGGCCTTGTAGCCACTTCCGATGGTCTCAGTGAGGTACCTGGACACAGGGAATGGAGAGATGTTTTGGGCTTTCTTGTCTAGGTCCTCGCAACGGATGATGTGGTACTTGGGTCTCAAAAGCACCCGGTCTCAAAAGAGACCGGGTGCTTGCATCAGTGCGTCACCTTTTTGGGGGGCTTTTGGAGAAGGGGTTTGGTGATCCCATGGAAAAAAGTGGTTCGTATGGAAACGGCACCTACCGCCCACCATAGAGCCCAACAAGGGGACGTGGCAGAACATGTAAACAAGTCCACACCCAACACCAGTAGTATGCCATTACTACAACCAAATATGGTTTACCCTAGGTTGAATAGCCACACAAGGTTAACCCTTGCTGCCAGGAAAACTAGAAGTAAATAGAAGAGAGGAGAGGACAGGAAAGATTAAAACTGACAGAAACACGAAGATATAGAGAGAGAGGGACAGGAAACGGCGACTGCCAATTAGCCCAGGGGTGCCGTCTACGTGAAGCCGGGGCCAAAGGGGTGTGTTGCCTCCGTCAGGGGGCCTTAAAGGTCCAATCACCTGGCATCGGCTCAATCCCCAGGATCCCCTTTTCCCCAGACACGCCTAAGCCACGCACAGCAAGGCATGGGAGAGGGTCAACGCCCCCCCCCCTGTTGGCTCGGGTCCTAGGTGACACCGCTCATCAAACGCCCCTGCGGGGACCATTCTCATGACAAATGACCAAATGACAAAAGCATACATTGGGGAAAAAGCTCTGTTCTGGAGCTTTATGTGCCAAAACCATGATATGGTTACGAGGCACTCCACAGTGCGGAACAGCTGATTAATCTTGACTACCTGAGTGAGGTTCTTCAACGTGCACCTACATCTAAGCACATGGGTGTTTTAGCATTTATCCCACGCCAAAAATACGGCTGCCGTGGCTGGGAATCGAACCCACATCCTCGAGCTTAGATGGATTAGCTGCTCAGCTATCCTGGCGGTTACGAGTATCGGAATAGAACAAATTGATGACCTCAAATGTGAAGATTTGCTGCTGCGAGCTCAGTGCTAACAATCGCAGTGTTGCAAGATAGCAGAGCAGTGTCCTTCCAGTGCTGTGTAGCACCGTTAACCACCAATGCTAACAATCAGTGCCTGAGCAAATGCACCATTTGTTTTGTTTACTGTCAGCCCCTGTATCAAGTTGTATAAAATTGTGACTGTTGAACCTTTACTTTAAATAAAGCTTGGCATATATTTGTGTTGTCCTACTGTACTTTTCTTTTAAATCGAAATAAAAGTAAATGAAGGCACATTTCCTACTGCCTGTGCCAGCTGTCGAGTGCCTGCTGTAATGTTACAGCACTCAAGATGCTTTCCCTTTTGCCAACCAGTGTCTCGTATATAACCACCTGCAATCATGGAAATACACATGCTGAATGGCAGTAGTGAGGGAGCAGTTGGCACCGTTGGCACAGCTCATGGAGACTCAGAGGAAAATATTAGGACGAAGCGCACACGGGCACTGAAAATGCATAAGAGGTGTCAATTACAGGAAAACGCTTACTTTCAAAATGTGTAGGTAGCTGTTATAGCAGTAACCACAGGCTCTACAAGTGCAAGAACTCACAGGGTCCCCTATGAATACGCTAAGATAACTCTAAGGCAAAAGCCATCTTCTTTCTCTGCTCAGTTGATGCATTGATCCTGGCCCCGCCACCCTTCGAAAGCTTTCCACACCTAACGTGGTTTTGCACTGCCTCCAAGACTGGAGGCACCTCACCTGGTTTGGCATTGCCTCCGTGATCGGACCACCTTTGAACCAAGCTAGATGTTGTGGAGATAGGTTTGTGAGACGCTTACGCTATGAGGCGACCGGGAAAAGACGCAACGTTCTCCACTGCCGCAGCGAACAAAGATGCCATGGCCGGGTTCGTCGACCTTCCGACACAGCGCAGAAAAGGCACTCGAGGCAGGATGTCAGCAAACACGGGTTTATTAACCCAAGATGCAGCACAGTGCAACAATCACGGGTTTGCGGGCCATCAGGGTAACTCAGGGATCGAGTACACTTGCCTGCGGCGCTACGGTTACCACACAAAGGGGGAACCACCGAAGCGCGTGAACGAGAAGCTGCCTGCAACAGTGGCGCGTGGCTACCTCGCTGCAGGCGTGCGAGCATCTCACGCAGCGAGCCAGCACCAGCCAGAAGCGGGCTCTGGGGTGAGGGAGTGTCACAAATTAGCGCGTTATAAAGCGTGCACATGGCCACTTTCAAACGGCTGCACGACAGAACAGCGCGAGCCGCGCGACCAAGAAGCGCGACTGACGAAAAAACAAGCATCAAAAGACGCTGGCGCGCCGCATCCTCCTCACCCACTCGAGTCAGACGCAGTCAACACGATCGAACGCCCGGCAAAGCCTGGATGTTTCTAGAAGGAAAGGGTGACGCATCGCCGATGATGCCGCCGCGATTCGAACCTACGAGAAAGCTCTCGCCCTTTCTCTAGCCTTAGCTGTACTGCACGCCGAAGAACCCTCCCGACGCTTCTAGAAATCGGGGGAGAAGGGATAAAAGCGTGCAAACGACGAGGCAGTCGGTCAGTCGAGAAGTAGTGAAGTAGTGAAGGAGTGGCCCGGTGATGGTGAAGTTATGCTACGTGTGGCTCCGTTAGCCAAGGAAGACGTGTTTATGATGGTGTGCGGTCTGTCGATCGTCGATCTGGAAGAATCCGATGAAGACACTGTGAGCCGTGACAAGTCACGACGACGGTTGAGCTACAACGATCAACGCTGGAGCTGGCGTGAGTGTTTCCTTGAAGAGAAGCATTCGATTACCGTCCAAGTATTGTGGACTGGATACGCCATTGTTTATTCTGGACTTCAACTGTCCTTGAATAGTTGTAATGCATGCGATTGCATTTGTAGCGTGTGATCTGTTTGTTTAGCTCCCGTTGTGTAAACAGCATCTGAATTATATTGTGAAGCTGTAACAGGTACCAGCCGAGTGTGCATGTGTTTGTGTTATTTGTATTGCCTTAACTGAGAATATATTTCGTTTTCGTTTGTGTTCTCGACTCTCGGCTCTGACTCGGTTTTTGGACCACAACCAGCGTTCGCTGGCGCACCGAAAGACCAACTCTAAATTGTCCGCGCTTTCGTGGTGCGTTTTCGTAGGGCCGTGACGCCAGCCCGTAGAATCCGCCCGGCGATTGCCATCCCCATTAACGGGATCAGTGACAGGGAGGGTGCCCTGGTGGCCAATGAGGACCAGCAAAGCGCAGTGACGTGTGCAAGCGTGATGTGCGGCGAGCATTCTCCTGCCATGTCCGGATTTTTTTTCTTCATTTCAAATTGTCATCATTGCCGTCTTTTGTATATTGCATTTTCCGATTGTTGTTTGTTGTTAATTATTGTATTTTTCCCTTTTTTTTCTCTATCTTTTGTTCTTACTTTTGATGCCCACCCCTCATGTAATGTCCCTTGGGACCCTTGAGGTATCAATAAATAAATAAAAATAAATAAACATGTGGCGCCGTGCGGGGAAGACCAACGCATGGTTAGCAGCAGGCAAAAACGCCTCGCGGCGTAGCCCCAATAGCCATGTCGCCGATTAACGGTGGTTCCCGGCGTTCAAGCCGCGCGGGGCCGGCATATAGCGCTATGTGGGGAACGAGGCGCCAAAGGGGAGGCCGCGCTCGATTCCCACAATGTCCATATTGCTTTTTTAGCGCAATAAACGGCACCACAAGAAAGAAGACGGAACACAGCGCTACTCTCAACTGACATGGTTTATTGTGTCACTTCACTCTATAGGGTGCACGACGCATGTCCTACCGGTATCTGGTTGCTATAAAGAGTGAAGTGACGCAATAAACCATGTCAGTTGAGAGTAGCGCTGTGTTCCGTCTTCTTTCTTGTGATGTCGTTTTTTGCGCTGAAAAAGCAATATGGATTCTCACCAACTAGCCCGCCAACACATTCTGTTGAACTATATTCCCGCAATGTCATGTGGTGACATCATGTGACGTTACGTCATGTTACGTCACAGATTTTGGTGATCTGTTGACGTCATTACGTGATGATTTTTTGCATCACTCATCCCTGACCAGGGTTGCCATGTCAAAAAGACAAAAAATAGCCAAGAAATTGGAAAAACTAGCCAAAAAGTAGCCAACTTGAGTGAAGGAGAGTAAAAGTAGCCAAAAGTACGTCGTTCATCAGAAACCATAGCGCAAAAAAGAACACGGGACAAGAAAGAGACCACGACAAGCGCTCACCATCAACTGAGGTTTTATTGCAGAAACAGAGCATATAAAAGCACCCTTTGAAGTTGCAAAAAAGAAAAGAAAGAAGGAAAAGGACACGTGTCTATGCCAAGAATTCATGCTCTATCACAGATACAGTGTAGCCTGGTTATAACGAAGTTGGCGGGAATCTGAAATTACTTCGCTATAACCGCTTTTTCGCTATATCTGGACTATAAAAAAAATCAAACATTATGCAGACCAAGAAAAATAATTTATTTACACTTTCTGAAAAAAGCGATCAAGGGTCCCTTGCACGCGTTTCGCGAGTGTGCATTTCAGAACACGTTGCTCAACGTTGTCCATCAGATCCCAACTGCCCGGTTCGGTGCACAAGTACATACGCAGCATGTCGACAGCTGCAAAAGCTGCTCCGGCGGTCCCAGGCTGAGGCACACCAACGTTGTCACCTTCGCCGCCCGAGGAACTGCTATCTGCGGCCGTTCCCTTTTCGGAGACACTAGCGGCGAGTTCATCGGTGGTGAGCTCCTCCGTTGCGACGAAGTCTTGTTCGGCCAGGGCAAAGTCCAGATAATCCAACCCGTTGGGGACAAGGCTTGCATTGTCCACGGCCTCCCACAGCTGCCCCAAGCTTGTCACTGCCACGGCACCATCCGCTGCAACAGCATTGATGTCTGCTTCTGCTGTTATTTCTTCGGCAGCGCTGCTTCCCCGCGAAAAACCTGCTTTCTCGAAGCAGTGAAGAATGGTCTGAGACTTCACATCCTGCCAGGCTTCGCTTGCGAAAAATACCGCCTTTACTAGCGGCACCTTCAGGTCGGCAGCGTTGTCGTCTGTACGGATGTCAATGAGCCGACGCTCGATGACGCGGCGGCGATAATGCACTTTGAAGTTTGCTATCACTCCCTGGTCCATCGGCTGCATCTTGGCGGTTGTGTTCGGAGGAAGAAAAAGTACCTCAACAGCACTCAGATGTGCATTAACATGGTGTGCGCTGCAATTGTCCAGCAAGAGCAGCACTTTGCGCTTCTTCGCGGACATTTCCTTATCAAAGTCTGTCAGCCACTTCCGGAATATCTCCCCCGTCATCCACGCCTTTGTGTTGTGTGTGTACGCGACAGGCATTGACAGCACCTTGGCAAAGCCCCGCGGTTTCTTGGGCTTGCCGATGACCAATAGCCGCCGCTTGTCGGAGCCGTCCATGTTTGCGCACATCAACAATGTGATGCGATTTTTGCTGTTTTTCCCCCCCACACACTTATCAGTCTTCGCCGCGAGAGTTTTTGCAGGCAACAGCTGAAAGAACAGACCCGTTTCATCAGCGTTGTAAATATCTCTTTCTGTGTAAGTCTCAAGAATGCGGCTCCTGTGCTTCACCATCCAACGCTGGAGACCGTCCTCGTCAACGGATGCAGCTTCACCGACAATGCTCTTGCATGTGATCCCATGGCGGTCTTTAAATCTCTGCAACCATCTGTTGCCTGGGTTAAAGTTCTCGTGGCCGAGAGCAAACCCCAGACATTTGGCCTGCGCTAGCAGGATCGGCCCATTGAGCGGGACGTTCTTGGCACGAGCGTCTACAAACCATTTGTACAGCGCCGCTTCGACATCTCCGTAAGTGGCAGCGCGGATCCGCTTCCGTTCACCACTGCCAACGTCGTCGTCCAAGACGGCATCAATTTTGCTCACATTTTTTATGATTGTCGCCAAAGTCGACTGTGCTATGCCGTACTTCCGCGCAATGTCGGTCTTCTTCATTTTCTGCCGAACTTCGTCCAAAATGGCACGTTTCACTTTTAGAGAGAGCACTTTTCGTTTGGTCGTCGATGAGGCGGTCGTTCCGGGTATCGCTTGACTCGACATTGTCGTAAAGTTCGCCGATTCACATGGGCAGGCCTAACTGCAACCGCAGCAAGTCCAAGTATGCTGCGATAATCCGCTTTTCACCAGTGAAACAGCACGAGCGAATGAATGCTTCTGCTGCTCAACCATGATCAAGTCCAAGCGCGCTGCAATAATCCGCTTTTCACCTGTGAACAGAGACACAGCCCAACATGTGTGAACGGAACGGCTGCTTCTGCTGACTGAACTGACTGAACACCACGAAAGAAAGAATGGTTTTGCGTGCGACAGGTTTGCGCGGAGCCATTGGCAGAGCGCCGCAGCCAGGCTTAGGCAGGCCTAGCTGGTGGCGCCATGTCGTGGAAGAAAAGCAATTTAGGAGCGCACGAACTTGCTTCGCTTTTTCACCAAAATGAGGCGCCACAAGCGGAACCGGTCTAAAGCGGTCACAAAGTTTCTGAAGCTGCCCCCACAACCTCCTCTCTGAAGAGAGGAGTACGCCGTGAAACGAGATAAGATCGCGGCGGTCGGCCCGCCTGGCACTGGAAAAAAGAATGGGAAGCGTTCGCGAGACGGCTACCGGGCGACCGTGTGGTGCGGTGAAGCAAGCTTTTGAGCCGAGTGGGGCGACGCGGCTGCCGGGAGCCAAGAATTGGCGGTTTTTCGGCCTAGTTGATTCACGGAAAAACTCGAAAGGTGGTTTGATGGATTTTTTTTTTGTTGTTCTCGACAAAAGACCTCGCTATATCCGCTGAGTCGCATTTTTTTAATTTGTTAAAAGTGGACTTAAAAGGCATTGAAAATGCGGGAATTGGGACGGGAAATCAAGATCACTTCGTTATAACCGCTATTTCACTGTAAGTGGGTTCATTATAAATGGGCTACACTGTAAAAGGACAGACGGAGTGCTGACACATCTGTTACCTGCCCTACCTGTCTCTGACGCCTCTACGATTTCTCTAGTCGTTTTGTCACAGTGCCGATACAGAACAACTGTCTGATTGAACAGAGGAACGCACTGTGGTTTTGCGTCACACTTCTTACAATGGGCGGCAAGGTGTCTGTCAATGGCAGTGTTCCCGATTTTGTTGCTGTGCTCAAGCAGGCGAACGTTGAGGAATCTGCCAGTCTGGCCTACATAATGCCTTCCACATGAAAGAGAAATTTTGTAAACGTCTCTTGTGCTAGAGACGTAAGCGTTTTTGTGTCTGATGGAGCAAACAGCTTTCCGCTTCCTTGTTGGACAGCTCAACTTACACAAACTCAAACATGTCGTCATGTTAAACAAGTCAAACGACAATGACGTCTCAGCAACTGAGACGACACTGTCTCAGTCGCTGAGGGCCTGCATCGAAAAAGGAAGTCTGTCTCACGTCTGTGTGAAGAGCAGAGAGCGGAACTTGAGAAAACCGCGAAAGAAAACCGAGCCAAAGAAAAGGTGGCTGTAATCCCGTACCTTCACAAATTGTCTCACAATTTAAAGAAGGCCGGGCAGCGTTCTGGAGTAAAGGTCGTGTTTTCAGCACCAAACAAGCTTTTGAGTTTGTGTAAGTTGAACTGTCCAACAAGGAAGCAAAAACCTGTTTGCTCCATCAGACACAACTAGGCACAATGATTTTATGCACAACAAATATGCATGATTCTATGCACATAGAAACACGCTTGCTTGTGCGCGTCTGTGCGTTCTGCAAAGGTCTCATTTTCTTGGTATCCCTGGTGCTGCTTGGAAAACCATGTGGTCAACTGACCCTTTTTTCCCCGCTGAAGCTGACATGGGCACAACATTCTTGCTTTTGAGGCTGTTTCGGAGCAGCTCATCACAGGAGAACGGAATCGTATCAAAAATGTGCAATATGCACAGCTGTCTCACCCCTGCTTGTGTCAAGACGCCCATTAAGTTTCAGGATAGCAACACGTGAGAAGAGAGTGTTCGAGTATTGAAGTTTGCTGTGCTTAACCCTTTGAGGGTCAAAGACATACATGTACGTCATCCGCTAACAGCCACAAGATGGTCAAAGACATACATGTATGTCATCGCTTTATGTTTAAAACGCGTGCCTTTTTTCGATCATTTTTCTTGCTTGGCATGTGCTGCCACATGGCGGGAATACGTGGAATTTTTTTTCTTGCACCGGTGTCTCTCAGTTTTTTTTTTTTTCAGTGCTTAACTACACTGGTGCGCTGGCTAGTTTCAGTTTCTATCTTTGGCCAGTTCCTGCTTGTTGTGACTGTAAAACTGATGGCTATACAGTTTAGAATCTTTCAAAAGGTGACCAATTTGTTATTTTCTCGTTTATTGCTCCCAGGTACGTGATTACGCCTGTTTCCGTGCAGCCGCTGACTGACACACAATGCCGCTGTAGTTGCGTTTCCCGTTTCGAGGACTCACAAAAACTTCTTCCATCTCGTTGGTGATAAGACGAATGATTATCATAGGTTTAGGACTTGTTTTTGCTTTCCGGACGCACTCCCAAGTACACAGTTTTCTTCAGTGCGCTCATCCGCGCAGTTTGCTTGACCTATGGGAGTGCGCGCTGGTTTCTCTGCCGCAAGTGAGTCTAGTGGCAATGCCCCCAAATCGCCGCTACACTACCGAATCACAATTTGATTCGGTAAATGTCAGCCCATCATACAAGGAGTTACTTAGAGTTAAGACTCAGATGTTTATGAGCGAGCGACATCTCGAAAGCGTGCAAGGCGAGACGATGCTGACTGGATCAAAAGTGGCTTTTCTCCCTTCGTGTTTCCACTTAATGCTACTTCATGCACTTATTTTTGTACGTCTGTGAACTACACAGACGTTTATTTTAACGTATAATTTTTAGCAGTCGTATAGGTTTCTTTTCAGAATTTATATTGCTGTTATTCACTAATAAACTTAGAAGAGAAAATTGAGCGAGTTGGTATTGATTCATACTTAGGGCTGTGCAGCGCTCACAAAAAGGGACAAGGAACAGAAGGAGTACACAGGACAGGCGCTGTACCTGTGCTTGTCCTGTGTACTTCTTCTGTTCCTTGTCCCTTTTTGTGAGCGCTGCACAGCCCTAAGCATGAATCACTAATAAACCATGTGTACGTAACAACACAAATGACTTTTTTGTCACTTTACGGTCACCCAAAAAAGTTTGCCAATTTTTTTTCTTAAACAGGTTCGTTTGAAGAAATTAATTCAGCAATAAAAAAAATACACAGTGGGGGGACGCATTTCGCGAAAAAAATCGACCCTGAAAGGGTGCAGTGACTTTGCATGCACCAGCGAAGCTGCACACAAAGCATACACTTACAGAACACAATATCGATGGTGGGCTCTGATCGGTCACACAACACTTCTGTCTTGAGGGCACACTCAGGGTTGGTCAATCGCACCCTCGATGCACTCACATGAGACAGGAAGTCCCTGCACAGAAAGACAGCAGCATGCAATAGAAATTCTAGTGAAAGCCATCCCACGATGAACGTTATTGCAATGAAGCAATGCAATGCCACTTCTCACACACACACTGCATAATCCAGCAGCAAAAGTGTGCACATGCCTGAATGTACCACTGGGGTAAAAAAAAAATACACCCACGTTGGCGTGAAAGAAGACAGACAGGCACATATACTGTAAAGAAATGCTAATCGCATTAATGTATTTTCTGACCATGATGCTGACTAGGCACAAGGGCAGCCAAGGCCAAGGAGTGCCAGGATCCGGAGTCATAACACATTTGAAATGTAAGCTGCATAAGTTGACCTATACTATACAAACTTTTGAGTTTACCCGCTAATGAATACATAAGCTAAAACGGTAAATATAATGATTATAAAGATCTTGAATCCTTTCTTGCACAATTCTTGTCTGTGCAACTAGTATGAGGGTTCAGACATACTTATGTACATCAGATTCTTCGTCAACTGTGAGGGAGAACCTGGTGGTGAACACAGTATTTAAAAAGCAGATTTCAGAGTAAAGAACTCTCATGTTTTCTGATAAAAATAATGAGTGATGGCAGCATTCTCTAAAATGAACTTGAAATAAGTCTAAAAGGGAACTAAATTTTTCTGCAACAGACTGCAGATTCTAAATGCATACATAGCTGCAAGATATTGACACGCACACTTCTTTTTTTCTGTGGCAGAGTTTCACCACCTAAAACTGCTGCTGATGTTATCGAACACTACAAGTGACACTGTGATGTGGTATCCAAGTTTTCATGAATAATTATTCTAATCACAATGCTTAAAGTAGAATATATTCTAGAACACATGTGAGCGCCAATTATTATCCTGGAATGTGCTGTTATTCATGTATAAATAGCCGATGCATTATATCCTAGGTTGTTTATATGGAAGAGTTGTAGGACGTGACAATTTACGGCAGGCTGATTTTTAAAAAATAGCAAGAAACGCACGTAATTTGAGATAATAATCATCAAAATTTGAAGCCCCGATCTAGGCGAAATTGAAACAGAGCAAGGGGCATGCAGGAAATCTGTCAGCCATGTTACGCCTGACCGGAAGCCCACGTGAAGATTTTTGAAAAAAGGCGCGTCACAGCAGAATATTGTTACGGGGTTGGTTGCATATATACAAGATGCATTTACAGGAAACAGCAGTAACAAAAGTCAAGGTGGCTGACCAACACACTCGCGTGCCTGCCCGGCTCTTCGTCTTCCTTCACTTCATCTCTTTGTAACAGGACCCCCAAATGCCCGGTGAAGAAGTGCAAGAGAAGTAGGGTTTCATCCGCGAAACATACAGTGTCAACAGGTGGCAGACTTGATGACGAATCGAAGTGCAATGGCGCAATCTCATAGTTCACGTTGCTAACTTGATGTAAGACTTTGTAAGGTCCCGTGTAGCAGGACAGGAGTTTCTCGGAGAGGCCTATACAGCGACATGGTGACCACAGGAGCACCCAATCACCTGGGGCAAACTTCATATTACAATGCCAGTGTTCATAGCGGGCTTTTTGCATATCCTACGACATGGAGAGACATGATTAGGTGACTTGATGAGCCATGCAAGCCCAGTCAATGGCATTGCAAGCGTATATGATAGCACAAGGTGTATGGTAGCACAGGGTCTTGAAAAACGGCAAGTCGTCCCAAATACCCAGATGGACCCAGATATATTCGCTTATTTGCATTTCGTTTGTAGGGCTTATCTGTTTCTTTCACGCTGTACCCAAGAAAACTGCAATTTCCTTTTTTGCTTTCACTGCACACTTAAAACTAGGTGGCAGCCACTGCGGCACTACTCCTAGCAGACAAGCGAACAAGTTCTTTGCACTTTAACAAAGTAACGCATAAGCACTACACACAAAACGCAAAGAATAAATGGTTTATTTGAATACTTGGGACAACTTGCCGTTTTTCAAAATTCCGGTCTGACGTAACAGGGCTAACGGATTTCTTGTGCGCTGTTTCGGTATAGCCTTGATAGGGGTCTTGAATTTCGATTATCTCAAATTACGTGCATTTTTTGCAATTTTTAAAAAATGGGCATGCCATAAATTGTCACGCCCTACAACTCTTCCATATAATCAATGGCCCTAAATTTAATAATTAAAACATTAACGAGTTTTTGATAATTGCTCGTTTGAGTGTAACTTTAGGTCCGGCAATGTTTTTCCGCCTCGGTGTAGAGTTTGTTTGCGAAGACGACTGGGGCCTGACTGTCATAGCATTTTTATTAAATATCTCTATTGTCTAAAAAAAACACCCTGTATATGTGTCTGTGCTTGTCAATATCCATTGTACCGAGTGTCCTTTACATAGTACTTGAACAACGGCGCAAAAGACAGGGCCAAGGAAGTAAAGACACATGCGACGCTGTAGTTGCAACTGAGTTTATTGGAAAAAATATTCGCTATGCCGATATTCCATGGACCCCTTTACGTATACCGGAATTCTGTGCACACTAAAATTCTCTGATATAGCTAATTGAGACACACCAGCGAGTATGGCCCAAGCGTGCGTCCCCGGGCACCTCCTCGTTGCTGCTTGGAACAGCGTTCATTTTTTTTTTTTTTGAATCGCTGTTTTGCAAAGGGTCGAAGCGAAAATGATTCGCGACGTCACGTATCGCGGTGATTCTCAGTTCCGGAATGCCGTCTTCAACACTAGTCGATACTTTTGATGGCGACGACGGCGATGCTGGTGACAAGGCATGACTGAACGTGCGCGCCTAGCAGACGAAATGTTAACTGAGCAGCTGATCCTCACGTCACTCCTTTCTGTGGACAAGTGGTAAACTGGGGCGTGGTCTCGAATTGACCGCGAGGGAGCGCTGCCAGCGCTAAGAAATGGCGGGCTTGCCGGCCGTTTTGAATCGTGCTAGATACCGGTGATATAAATCAATAAAACAGATAGCTATTCGTCCCTCAGTTGCATTTTCGGTCACGAATCGCTAATAGGGGGTAGATAACTACTCGTGGACGCAAAAATCTTGACATGCGTAAATTTGATGTCAGTGCTCCTTTAAGGCAGATAACAAGTACATGCGCATGCTCACTCTCAAAAACAACACTAGTAAGTACGTGAAAGCATAAAAACCTTGTCCCATACACACATAGGGTTGCCACTTGCCCGGTATTAGACCGGCCCGGCCAGTTTCTTGGCCATCACATTGCGATTATTTCTTTTTTGCATTTTATATGCGTAATTTCAGCAACTTCAAAGATATTAAATATTTTTTGGCAGTCACCAAAACTTTTAGGCAATTATCAAACAATTTCTATCTTGTGCCCATAAAAACGCCATGTAATTGATCCCTTTAGTTACACCGATCACTTAAAAGGGACACTAAAGGCAAATATTAAGTCGACGTCGATTGTTGAAATAGCGGTCCAGAAACCTCGTAGTGCTGCTTTTGTGCCAAGGAAGTGCTTATTTTGAAATAAAATCACGCTTTTAGTGGTCCGCATCGCGTTAGCGCGCTTCAAATCTCCCGCCTGAAAATACGACTTTCATACGTCACTGCTGCCGTGCCCAACGTTGCCCGCTTTTACTGCGCGGCCGCCGACACTAGTAGCAGCCGAGCGGAAGTAGCGGGACCCACAGTAGCAACAACGGCGCTGCGGCAAATACTTGCTCGGATGGGCATTCAAAGCCTTCACCAAGTTGCGGTTGGTCTCGTAATCCTCAGTACGAAAGTGCAGCGAGCACACACGCAGAGGTTTTGACTGTTTAGCACACTGGCGCAATGGCATGACACTAAGCCACTTCGAGCGTAGGGGTTCATTCCGCGGCACCCAGTGAAAAGACACACCGGTTTCCTTGCTGCAGCACTGGCGTTGTGCACCATTCGGGCATCCAGCAATATCACACGCATGCGGCATTTTGTCGAACTTTCTGTCAGAGAGACTTTCACGAGCGCGCAAAACACGCACGGCAGTAGGCGATCCCGAAACTACCACTGAGACGGGCGAGGCGCAGTTCGGCGAAAACGGAACCTTTGAACCACGCGCGCCGTTCCCCATGGCAACGCCACGGAGGTTTTGTTTTCCATGAATCAAGCGGAAACGAACAAACAGCATTTTATTACGTCTTTTCATGCTCGGAGTGTTCTTTTTTTACTGCTACTAGTTTTATTACTAGTGATTTATTGTAGGCCGACTTCCATACGTCATCAGGATCACTTCGAAACTGTCCCACTCGTGGCGCTTATCATGTGATACATTTAGCTCAATTTCTCGGTAAGTAGGGCACTGCTGTTGATAATATTGCCGTTTTAGAAGTTGTCATACATTGGGCTTTCACTCTGACATAAATTGTTATTTGCCTTTAGTGTTCCTTTAACTACAGTGACAAATGAACGTGAGTGGTTACATGCTTGCATCATGAGCATAAATTATCCGCCTTCAAAGCAGCGAAAGTTACGTAAATGTCCGTTTTGAAAGACTGGAGATCCAAGAACAAGAGCTGGCTCCTGGCCGTGGACGACACGTATTAATAATAATTGCTGGGCTTTACGTCCCAAATGGACGGCACGTATGTAACGGCATTTATTTTTACGTCAACAGAAAAGTTAGTTAGATCTGTCTTTTTTCTTTTGTACATGTACATGTTTACCTCTGACTAGGCAAACAATGTTACAATACATGACACTGTGTGTCAAAGACTGAACATGGAGTCTTCTTTTTTTCAGCATAAATTCAACCACCGTAGGGTGAGGGGCATTGCTCGCTGAGTGAGCGAATGCCTCTCCCCCTACGCTTCGCTGGAGCTGCATCGCTGCATCTGATGGGGGAAACAATCTGACGGAACTCGCTGCAGATGACGCTTACCTCAGCTGCCGTAACAAGCAGGATAAAGCGCAGCAAAAAGTAGCGCACACGTCGCACACCGACATGCGTGCCATGTGCACATGTGAATCTCCCTAACGAGATTCTACTCGTGCCGGGGAAACCCTACATGCTTACCTCAGACATTGGCATATTCGCCGCTTTGGTAAACGGATAAGTGGGAACTCTACGAATGGGAAACATGGGGTGCCCGTGCTACACACTTCCTTAGGTTTCACAGTAGTGGAGCGGCCATACGTTTTTTGTTCAGTATCCCTTTAATAGACAAGGCTACAGAAGGCTAACACAACTGCTTCCTATTCTCAAAACATGAAAGGCTTCTGCCACATTCAAAGCAGTCTTTTGCCAGGTTAGTTCATTTCATTGTTAATGAATTCTGGTGCTCCAGCAGTATCACATTAACACACCCACCTGTCTGTCCTATATATGCGCAGCCACGTATCAGAGAGATATGGTACACTACGCCAGTTTTACAGGGACCAATGTTTTATTTTACAGCTTACTCTCCTCCCCATTCCTTCGTGTTTTCATTGAACCGCGGCTCCCACTTTGCCCAACGCAGTGGGTGCGGAAAAAAGGTCACTGACGCCAAACTTCTTAAACCTGGGGTGCAATCGCGGAACGATGCTATTCCCGATTCCAATGCCATATTCTATGCTATTCTTATCATCCACCACTCGCGGCTGGCTGATTGCGTTGATAATGCGGACGGACCGTCATTCTGACCAATGGCCAAGCGCGAAAAGCACGAAAAGCATTGGAATAAAAAATAGAATCCTTCCGCGATAGCACCCCTGTGTGAGTCCATGGACATAGGGCATCACAAGTACATTCATGTATCCTTCATGCCGGCTAGTGCGCTGTCCCACGTCATGTTTGGGAGTTTTCAACTTCTTCAGGATTTTGCCTGCATGAAACAAGGACAGAGTCCGTGAAGTTAGCATCCTTGCAGCGGTTAAAGGGATACTAAAGGCAAATGTTAAGTCGACGTTGATTGTTGAAATAGCGGTCCAGAAATGTCGTAGTGCTTGTTTCGTGCCAAGGAAATGCTTATTTTGAATTAAAATCACGTTTTAATGGCCCGCACAGCACTAGTGCACTTCAAATCGCGCGCCTGAAAAGGCCTCCCGACGTAGCATTTGCCTTGCCCAACGTTGCCCGCCTTTACTGCCTGGCAGCCGACACCGTGGTTTCTGCTCTGAAGGGCACATTACACATCACATTGACACGACATTTTGTCGAACTTTTCGTTAGAGCGACTTTCATGAGCGTGCAAGGCACACGCAGCAGTATGCAATAACAAAACTACCACTGAAACGCGACCACGCGAACGGAGCGCAGCCCTGTGAAAACAGAACTTTCAAGTTCTTTTTTCTTTGAATCTAACAGAAATGCACAAGCAGTATTTTATTACGTCTTGCAATGTTCTTTTTTTATCATAAGTAGCTTGAATACTAGTGATAATTTGTACCCTGGACTCTTAACGTCATCAGGCTCGTTCCAAAACATCCCACTGGTGGCGCATGTAGTGTCCCATATTTGCCTTAATTTCTCGATTACTAGAGCACTGCTATTGATAATATTGACGTTTTAGACGTTCTCAAACACTGACCTTTCACTCTGACATAAATTTTTATTCACCTTTAGTGTCCCTTTAAAATGAGCCTCGAGGCTCAAACCCATTTTTGTGAAGATGCAATTTTATGACAGCCAGAGCCATACATCCGGTAGCTATCCCATTATTTAGTAGTCCTGAGTGGCATGACCTGTAGTTCAGCATGTGGTCGCTCCTAGGCGAGTATTACCAAAAGAGGTGGTCCGATTCAAAAGTAAGCTTAAAATCTAAGGCCCGTATTCTGAAATGCTCATTACCTCAGACCATTTCCTTACCTTACGTGAGGAGCCCTTCATGCCTTCTTATCTTCAGGAGCTCCTTGAGGGAGCCAGTGTATTCTAAAAGCTTCCTTCAACCTTCCTTTCCTAAGGGCCGCCTCAGTAAGGCAAGGCGCGTGTTTCACAAGTACGGGATCAAGAATATGTGTGAAATACTGACTAAACGTTCGTTTTCAAGCAAGAATAAGGAATATATTTTGTGCATAATGATGAATAATAACATGTACACTGCTCTTTCGCTATATAGGTGCACAGCCTTTTCCGTTTGGTTAACTTTCGCCTGTTGCAGCATACAAAAACAGGATGGTCGAGCAACCTTAGAGCTCATTGAGTTCATTGATGCACTTCAGTGGACTGTTATATGGGAGGGAGTAATAAAGATTGTTTAAAGAATTGAAGATGTGGGTGAGATTGATTTTCGCAACCAAGCAGAGTTAAGCTTGTGAAATTTCCTCACTTTGGTGCAAATTTGTCTCGAATGTACTTATGTTCAACTATATTATGTTTAGACTCAAAACAAGGGCGCGTCTATCGGGGCGTGCATCGTGCCTTTGTGAATAGAGGGCGATTCGTTGGGCAAGTTGGTGATCCATAATGTTACAGCGCTTGTCTGTGTTTCTTCCTGGTCCTTCGTCCTTTTTTGCACTGTTAGTAACATTTTGTGAATAGGCCTGCTTTTTTTTTTTTTTTTGCAGAATGAGAAAGTCTTACAGCAGCGGTTCCCAGGAACCCAAGTACCGAAAGTATTCAGATAGATGTGGATGATTTCTTTTACAGTGCGGTACCTCAGGGTTGCATTCTGAGTTGTCACAAATGGTCGGAATATTTGAAGAATGTATATCACCCTTCGTCATAACACGTGATATTCCCTTCTAGGATTCCGTCGGGTTCCTTGACCTTAAGCGCGATTTCACCCATGTTCATGTTTGCTGGACATATGAACCAGGCTCATACAAGCAAATCCTACTGTTCTCACCTTCGCACAGTAAACTTGTCAAAAGGATTATTGTTTGGGCCTGCTTCTCCAACGCATTAAAGTAGTCATGCTGCTACAGAGTAGGCGCCAGCTTCCAGGCACAGGTCACTCGCCTGTACCATGATGGATTACTAATCTCAGTGGCCGAGGTAATCCGCAGAAAAGGAAAGAAGGGATTCCGGGGCATACACTGTAGCACATGCGGCTGCACCCCTGTGTTTGCTAAGACCAATGTGACTTTCCCTTACCCGGACGACCGCACCTGCCTCATTGTGGAAATAGCCCGCATGGCATGTGAACAATGCCCATGCATAAGAAGCCATCGTTAGACTAATCCAAACTGTCAGGAACTGTCATTCCTGGAAGACGCCAGCACGAACGGTGGGTGATAAGGGGGTTTCGCATTCCTTGAGTCTTTTCTTTTTTCTCTATTCCTGTAAAATGTCTTGTCCTCTACGCGCTGCGCATTCTTAGCAAAAAATGTTGACAGGCGTTCAGCCGCACGTTGGAAAACATGCCTGGCAAGCAATTTTCCAACAACAACAAGGATACAATTATAGCAAGCTTGTGCAGAAGTACAAGGCATTGATCGAAAATAAGAAATCGGACACACTGTCGCTGACAAAGTACTGCAGAGAAGCGCCCTTTCAGTGCAAGTAGCAAGGTAAGGAGGCCTGAAGGTAGCCCTAGCGCTACCTTAACTTGAGGGAGCACCAAGGAGGGCCTCAGTGAGGGAACCTTAGTAAGGAGCATTCCAGAATACGTGATAAGGCGTGATACAGGATAAGAAGTTGAAAACTCCCAAACATGACGTGGGACAGCGCACTAGCCGGCATGAAGGATGCAAGAATGTACTTGTCATACCCTATGTCCATGGGCTCTCACACAGGTTTAAGAAGTTTGGCATCAGTGTCCTTTTTTCCGCTCCCAATATGTTGGGCAAAGTGGGAACCGCAGTTCAAAGAAAACACGAAGGAATGGGGAGGAGAGTAAGCTGCAAAATAAAACGCTGATCCCTGTAAAACTGGCATAGTGTACCATATCCCTCTGTCACGCAGCTGCGCATACATAGGACAGACAGGCGGGTGTGTTAATGTGAGACTGCTTGAGCACCAGAACTCATTAACAATATAATTAACTAACCTGGCAAAAGACTGCTTTGAATGTGGCTGTACACCACTCTTTGTTGATATCATAAAGATGCCTCTACTAGAGAAGTGGCAGAAGCCTTTCACATTTTGAGAAAAGGAAGCAATTGTGTTAGTCAGACAAAGAAGGTGGGTTTCTTGTTGCTCGCAACGCATCGTTCATTTGCAAAGCTGAAGCTGCCATAGACGCTGTGTTTAATGCCAAGTCAGAGAAAAAACTGAAAGACGCCAAAGAAAAACAGCTATTTCCCTGCTAAGCTTAATCTGGATGCACTAGCCCAGTCCGTAAAAAAGCATGAAAGCTTGGCCCTACGCATGTTCTTCGCTGCAAAATCTCATAAGAGTGGCACGCCTTTACGAGTAATTATTTCTGAAAAAGGAACATGGCAAAAGTCTATTGCATGTTGGTTACAATATCACCTAAAAATGTTACAGGTCAATGATCCTTTCTTAGTTAATAATTATTCTGATGCCATCCAGTACGTTAGTGAGCATAACACTGTATCGTACAAGGGTATGTCTATCGACGTTAAGGACCTTTATTATTCTATTCCCCATCGTGCTCTCATGAGTGTCATTGAACAAGCAATCCTTGATTTTAGCGCTGTTGCTTTCCAAAACGAGTGCAGTGTTACAATAGCAGGCTTTCTTGATATACTCAGTGTACCTCACCTCTACCTTCGCTCAATGGACTGGGCGTGTTTATTTGCAGAAAAGCGGTGTATGTATCAGTTTGTGCATTGCTCCCATACTTAGTGACTTGTTTCTAGCCCATGTGGATAGGAAGATTGAAGCGAGATTGGAAGGAACCAATGTGGCAAAATGCTTCCGGTTTGTGTACGATTATCTTGTTTTATTTGAATGTAATGATGCCACTTTTGGATCCTTGTGTCAAGGCACTTGATTTGATAGTGCTTGTTGAATGAGCCCCATCCCATCCTTATTCTTCTAGTTATTTCACTCTCATGGTTCGGCTCCGCGGTTACTACCTGTCCCAAGTAGACGTACTCGTTTACAAGTTCCAGTGTCTCGCCACCTATCGCAAAGCGCTGTTCTCTGCCAAGATTGTTCCACATTACTTTAGTTTTATGCATATTAATTTTCAGACCTACTCTCCTACTTTCCGTATCCTGTTCAGTAATCATGAGCTGTAATTCGTCTCTAATTCGTCTACCACTATCCCTCAAGAGGAAGGTATATAACAGCTGCATCTTACCGGTACTTACCTACGGAGCAGAAACCTGGAAACTTACAAAGTGGGTTCAACTTAAATGCAGCGAGCGATTGAAAGGAAAATGATAGGTGTAACCTTAAGAGACAGGAAGAGAGCAGAGTGGGTCAGGGAACTAACGGGAGTTAAGGATATCATAGTTGAAATCAAGAAGAAGAAATGGATATGGGCCGGGCACGTAGCACGTCGGCAGGATAACCGGTGGTCATTAAGGGTAACTGACTGGATTCCAAGAGATTGCAAATGCGTGAGAGGAGACAGAAAATTAGGTGGGTAGATGAGATTAAGAAGTTTGTAGGTATAACGTGGCAGCAGAAAGCACAGGACAGGGTTGATTGGCGGAACATGGGAGAGGCCTTTGCCCTGCAGTGGGCGTGGACAGGCTGATGATGTCAGGGCACTTGGTCAATTTTTGAGGATTGCCTTGGCCCGCTCGTCATCACACATGAGCTCGCTGAAGAGGGAGTGCTCAAATATCTCGACTTAAAACTGTTCTTTTTTAACTGGCATGTGTGTTGGAAGTACGAGCCCCGCGCCAGAAAACCTCTCCTGCCATACACTTCGACACATAGTAAACTAGTTATGCGCGGAATCATTCAAGCATGCTTGCACAATGCCCTTGTTAAGTCCTGCCATCACTCCATTCACAACAGTTTCTTCTCGCAGATAGGTAGATTGAAGGCAGCCGGCTATCCCCATCACCTTCTCGTCTCTGTTGCTGATAAGCTGCGGGAAAGGTTTAAGCAATCGAGTAGTTCTCCTGATCTTCAGGCACCAGCGAGAAATAAGGTGGCGGTTATCCCGTATAAACATGCTATTTCTCACAAGCTCAAAAAGCTGGGTGAAAAGGCGGGCATCTCAGTCGTATTTTCAGCCCCGCACAAACTGTCTGAGAGGAGTGTCAGAACCAACCCTATAAAATGGGATGAAAGTGCATGCAAAATTGACAAGAATAAATTTGTTGACTGCTGCGTTGCGTTGTTGCATTGTTTATAGCATTCCACTGTCATGCGCACAGACACATCTGCCAGAAAGGCAGGTGCCTTAATGTACGTTTGCAAGTATAACCAAAAGGTACGCAGAGGGACAGAAGGTTTTCTTGGAATTCACTGTTCACAATGCGGGTGCGCTCCAGCATTTGATAACACACAGATTTTAGCTAGGCATCGTCAGGAGAGCACGCGCACCATCATTGAAGCTGCAGCTATCGCTAAAGGCAATTGCATCAGCAAACATTCAATCGCCCTCAATGACAAAGAAATAGATTACCTAAGTTCATCCGGTCAGATAACCTAGACATACTCCGGTTGATTTTCCTGATGTCTTTTCGCGGTTTTTGCTTATTTATTCATGTCTCTCGATTCCCCTTCCATGTCTGCCGTCATGCGCAATTCAAATGAGCAGTGATCACATGTGCCATCTTGTTCTCGTTTTTCCATGTTTGTGTTAATAAATTTCAGTTGGAAGTCAGCGCTAGTCCTCATCGGTTATTCGTCCTTGTGTGTTTCACGCGCTGTTCACGTCACTGTGTTAGTCAGCCTTCCGTAGCCTTGTCACAGTGACCAGCCTGCTTAATCAAGGTTAATGTCGGCATTTTTTGCACGTGCGCGTATGAGACAAGGTTTTTATGCTTTTATGTACTTACCAGTGTTGCTTTTGACAATGAGCATGTGTATATGCCTGTTATCAGGCTTAAAGGAGCAAAATCTTTCTTCCAATAAATGCAAGTACAGGGTCATATGCGTCTTTCCTTCCTTGGTCCCGTGTTTCGTTCAACTACCATGCATTTCAAATATCTGCCATCCTACTTCCATTTACGAGTGTTCTTTGCAGGGGCGTAGCCAGAAATTTTTTTCGTGGGGGGGGGGGGGGGGGGGGTTCAACCATACTTTATGTATGTTTGTGCATGTGTTTGTATGTGCACGTGTATATATACGCAAGCAAAACCGAAAAATTTCGGGGGGGGGGGGGGGGGGGGGTTGAACACCCCAACCCCCCCTGGCTACGCCTCTGGTTCTTTGCTATGCTGGATACCAAGTGACCCAATAAAGAATTCAATATTTCACTAACACCTTGGCTAGTGTATCTCCACACTGTCACAACAATGTGACAATATGCTCGTCAACCATTTAGTGACCACAATTTGATTCTGCATAAAGGCTTTATATTGGGACGGCACAAAAGGCACCAGACCGAGGTGTTTTACAGCGAAAGCTGTTATGAGATCATTTCACTGGCCGTTTTTGGTGCCGTAGTTGTCCGCCGCCGCCGCCGCCGCCGGTGTCCGTAACCAGTATCGCTCGAAATAAGAAAAAAAAAAAAAAAAAAACTAAAGAAAAAAATTCCCGGATGGAACGAGGTTCGAACCTGGGCCCTCTGCGTGGGAGCCCAGTATTCAACCTCTGAGACATGCCGGTGCTTGAAACTGCTTTGCAAAAAGGTCCTATACAGGCTTCATGTCGGGAAGGAACCACATTAGCATATGCAATATAGCGTGGTAAAAGAGTAGAATAAGCACCAAGCGTCGCACAACGCGATTTCTGTAACCAGGCGTCACACAATGCGAATTGCGCAACGAGTAGGTTGTTGAATGCTTCCAACCCATTACAAAGAGCTCTGCCATAATTCTTCATCGTCATCACGCACAGCATCAACAAAGTGCGCATAATGCCTTACATGCGTTTAGCAGGTACCACGGCTGTCTGTAGAATGACGAAAAATGGCACAGTGCCTACTGCCCTACTTCTCAAAAATTACAATGATTTATAGCGTAGTGGGTTCCTCGCAAGTGCACTTCTGTTGGTTGCCAAGGAAGCCCATAAGGCTCCCATGATCCATTTCCTCAGGGTCTCAATAAATTCTCTCTCTCTCTCTCTCTCGCTCTACGTTTCTCTGGTTAAAGTGTGTTATAAAGCGTGGTGGGACAGTTAAATAACGACCGGGCGTCACACAATATGCATTACGTAACTAGTGGGTCGTTTAAAGCTTCCAACCCATTACAAAGGGCGCAACCATGATTATTCATCGTCATCAACCGCCACATCAACAAACTGCACATAATCGCTTACATATGGTACCTCGCTTCTCCGCAGAACAACGAATAATGTCGTGCTGGGTGCTTCCGAACTTCCCAAAAATTACGCTTTGTGGCGTAGTGGGTACGTTGCTAATGTACCTGTATTAGTAGCCACAGGAGAGTTTATAACGGACTCTAGAAATGCCGCTCTTCCAGCTTTCGCTGTGACTGTGCTGCGCTTTCCGCGCAGGCCTGGCGTTTTCTTTGATGAGAATTTCCACCACCTCCAATCGTCTCCAAACACTATAAAACGATGTAAAATCGCAGAATTGGTCGTTCCTGAAGGGTAGAAGCTCATATGTTTAATCAAAAATACAACCATCTCCAATCGTCTCCAAACGCTAAGAAACGGCGTCAAATCGCAGAATAGATCGTTTCTGAAGGCTAGAAGCTTTTTGATGCCGACTGATAGACATGCTACAGATCAGAAAGTGGTGATGTGAAGGCGCGTTGCCATGTTGGACAGAGTTAAGGATCTCCCGTAGCCTCACGGGGGATCCCCAACCACCAGTAGCCTCATGTGGGGTCCCCAAACACGAAATATCTCAGCATTGGGACGCAAGTCCGCTTTTTACAGGGTCTTAAGGCGACTCTCCCAGTCCCCCATGCAAGCACACAGTCCTTCCCTCCAGTCGACATAACCGTACACCACACCACCCTCACAGGCACGGCAGAAACGGCCCGACGGGGTTGGGGGCTTTCCTGGAAAGGCATCTGGACTGCGCACTTGACGTTCAACAAGTGAAAATGGCAACAAAACAGAAATACCACAAGGGTGAGAGAGTGGCCGGCGCGGGGAAAATTCGGAGACCAGGGGCAGAGACTTTCGAGCCACGAACCAAGAATCCCGTCTCAAGACAGTTGTAAATTCTGTCAATAAACTTCTTGTTATAATTGTAATCGAAGCTTTCATAACATTTTGGTGCCGAAACCCGGGAAGCTCAACGGAAACAAGAAGTTCAACGAGAACAGATGCAACTGTACTGATCGAAGATGGAGCGTCTACAAACAAAGAGGAGCTTGGCACGCGTTGACCTGCAGAAGCTAAGCGATGAACTTATGCCGCTGAAGACAATCAATGACCTGGAATCAGAGCATGAGGACCGCATCGCGAAAATAAGAGCTGAATTGGAGGTCATCGCCAAAGATCTGAAGCATCAGGACACGCTCATCGACCCGCATGTCAGCGACGACTTCACCGAGGAGTGCGCGGGTGTGGGGAATTACCAAGCACTCATTAGACGTATGCGGACCCATCTTCAGCACTTGCAACGAAAGAGCCTGTTTGGTGGAGGCACAGTGAACGGAAGTACAATGGCCTTATCATCCACCAGCAGCACAGGGCCCCTCAAGCGACCGAAACTGGAACTTCAAAAGTTCAATGGCAACAGAGTTGGTTGGCAGCCGTTTTGGGAGCAATTCCGACAGGCTGTCAATGAAAACTGCACCCTTTCGAACATCGACCGATTCTTACAACTGCGTGCGGTGCTGACGGGCAAGGCGGCTGCGGTGGTGAGTGACATCCAGGCCAGTGAACAGAACTACGACTACGCCATAAAGACTCTGAGGGAGCGTTTCGGCCGACAGGACGTGCTCGTGCAGGAGCACCTCACGCAGCTGTTGAACCTAAAGACAGTTAAAATGTTGGATGACATTAACGCGCTCCGTCGCCTTCACGACAATATCCAGAGAAACGTCGCTGGACTGAAGATTTTGGACGTTCAACCGGACACATATGGTGCGATGCTGTGTGCTGCCCACTGAGTGGGCTGTTGAGTTCCACAAGACCCACGCAACGGACAGGGATGTGCTCGACAGCTCGACTCTAGATGCAATTCTTGGCTCACTTCACCTGGAACTGGACAGCAAGAGCCCTCCAAGGCTTCTGTCAACGGTCCATCACATTGCCAGCAAGGCACCCTCTGAAGAAAAGGAACAGTGCGTTTCTGAGGGTGTGGACTGCCTTCTGCATTCTGGTGAGAGACCACGTAGAAAGGGCAAGCGCGCATTACGATCTGTTGTCAGCTATTTTCGGGAGCATAACCTGAGCTTACTACAAGCTGATAAAGAAGGCGGGTTTGTTGTCCTCACACGCGAACTCTTCTCGGAAAAAGCCATGCACGCGGTTACGAAGAATTTCAAAGCGGTAACCCTAAAACCCGCAAAACTTAGGACGAAGGCCATCAAGCTCCTCAGTGAGGCAAATCTGGACAAGCTAGCCAAGGAGGTACGGAAGACAAAGACGGATAAGTTGTCCGTTTTCTTTGCAGCCAAGAGCCATAAGGTCGAATGCCCTCTCAGAGCCATAGTGATGGAGAAAGGAACCTGGCAGCAACTTGTGGGTCAGTAGCTTCAACGCTGGCTAAATACGCTTGTTGTAGTTTACACTTTTGCCACAATCTCTTCGGATGTTGTTGTGAACTTTCTGCACGATAAAGAGCCCAATGTTAATACGGCGTTCTCTTTAGACGTAGAGGAACTGTTTTATTCTGTGCCACACGTCGAACTGTTTGTCGCCGTACGGGAGCTTATCGACGAGAACGGGGCAGTCTCTTTTAAGAATGCCTGTGGTGTTCCTGCTTATTCGTTTCTGGAACTGCTCACCTTGTACTTATCGTCGACGGTGGTTGAGTTTGAGGATAAGCTGTTTGTGCAAAAAAATGGCATTTGCATAGGATCCAGTGTAGCGCCTGTTTTATGCCACATTTACCTTTCCAGATTTGACAATGCTGTGAGCAGCTCTTTAAATGACGAGAGCGTAGTAAAAATCTTCAGGTATGTTGATTTTTTGTTGTTGTTAAACCTGAAGGACCCTTTGGACCTAGAATCAGTGTCATGTGATATCCTTAGCAAATTCACAGCGTGCAGCAAGGCTCTTACGTTTACGAAGGAACTAGCTTCAGACAATGTGATACGGTTTTTAGATTTAAGACTAACCTTTTCTAATAATGTCATGTGTGTTGGATGTACGTGCCCCATACCCAGAAAAAGCTTTTACCATTTGACTCATCACACTCTAAAATCGTGAAGCACGCCATAGCCACCTTGTGCATCAACAATGCCCTGAACAGAAGCTGCCATCACTTGATGGAGCAAAGTTTTCAAGAACAGATAGAATGTCTGGAGGCGGCTGGCTTCCCTAAAACTGTTCTCAAGGCGGTAACTGAGACAAAGCTAAAAAAAGCTGAAACAGGCAACTAAAGCACAACGAGTTAGCAGTGCTAACAAAACTGCTCAGGATGACCGTAAGAGAGTAGAAGTCATGCCGTATATTCATAAGGTCTCACATAACGTGAAAAAGGTTGCCACACGGCATGGTGTTCGCGTTGTGTTTTCGGCGCCGTGTAAGCTATCACGTCTCTGTGGCAGGATTGATGGGCGGAAACATAGGAGTGCCTTCTATACCGGTCATAAATCTTGCTTCACTTCGTGCATCGCAAATGTTATTTATCGTATACCATTGTCATGTGGTTGCGTGTATATTGGACAAACTGGACGATGCATTAATGTGCGCCTAAAAAAACATGAAGCGTCTATCAGGTCGGGAGGAGGAGCAAACCTGCCTGCACATTGCCAGGTGTGCGGCTGTTCTCCTGATCTGAAAGGCACCCAAATCATTGGGAAGGGAACCACGCAATACGAGCGTGAAGTAATTGAAGCCTACGTTATGACTGGCAGTCGGTGCCGACGCGCTGGCCATCAAAATCGGCGGGCGAGGCGTTCTCACACTGCTAGAACACCTGCATCCTTCCTGGAAATGAAGTTCCCGGGGCGGCAAGCGACCGACAATGGGCAGAATCTCGACCTCAAAGTCGGGGACGGCCAAGTTGGAGAAGTTTCCACAATGGGCCACCTGACCGGTATGTTTTGACAGGAGTCGCCGCAGGGGAAGAGTCCTAGGAACAAGCCTGAGGAACCTGTCGCCTTGCTTCCCCCACAAGCGTGCCGTCGACCACCTGACCCTTGCTGTTTCAAGAGTGCAACGACCCCTCAGCAACAGTGAAATGGACTGTGCCATGGTGGGTGGGGTTGTGTGTGTGATTGGTGGTTATCAAAAAGGAGGAGCCAGCCTGAGGGGTTAAAACGACGGTGCTAAGTGAGAAATGGGGCTCTGAGCCCTCGGTAACAGGCTCATCTAATTCGCTCGTCGCTAAACTCTGACCTTGTCACGATGTAATTGAGTGTACGAAAAGTGCCAGTAAACTCGTTATTGTTTTCCCAACTTGCTAGCAGCATTTCCTCAACCCGAGACTCGACTACGCTACCAAACGGAGTCCGGGTACGACGCTGCCCTATCGTAGCAACAACCTGGTTGCCGAGGAGGGACGGATCTAAATACCGGTCGCAGCAACTGATTGCAGCGGTGGGATGGATCAAAATACCCAGGCACAACAACTGGTGATCAGCGCTGGGATCTGAAGCTACAAGCGACAACAACAGTCGGCCTAAGGGAATGCAGCTGTCTCGAGACATCGATCACGTGTGGGTGAGTGCTTGGCTTTTCCTTTGATGTGGACCAGGTTCTAAACGAGGGTTTTAGAACTGGTAGATAACTTTGCCGAGAGACTCAAGGTTATGTACTCTCGGATAGTTGTTTTGGAAGTAGCGGGCACTCAGGACGATCATGGATTTACAGAAGCTGCAGGAGCCGGACTTGTTGCTGTTGTGTAAGGAATTGGGGATCGATACAAAGGGTTTGGCAGGAAAATCCTTAATGATACAGGCAATCATTGATTTGGGGGTCGATGATGAGGAGCTCTGTGAAGAATGGGAATACGCCAACCAAAATAAGGAAGAGCGGCTCAGACACTGGGAAGGAGAGGAACGCCACGCAGAACGTGAGCGTGAAAGAGAGGAAAGGTGGCGTGAGCGCGAGATTGAGCTCCGCAAACTGAAAGTCAAGGTAGAACTCCTGGAGTTGAGTAAGAGGTCGGGCAGTTGTCCCCAGCGAGTGGTACCTCTTCTCAACAGGAAGGCAGAGTTCAAGATGTCAAGGTATATGCAGCCATATGTGGTATCAGGGGATATCGGCCTATATCTTGCAGAATTTGAATAAATGTGTGAAGAACTGTCTTTTGAGCGAGACACTTGGTCTCAGAGGTTATTGTCAGTTCTGCCCAGTGAGGCAGTTGAGGTTGTTGCGCGACTCAGTGAGAAGGACACGGACAACTGCGATGTAATTAAGGCATCTTTATTCCGGAGTTTCGGAATATCTGGTAAGAGAGAGGAAGGCAAAAATGGTATGCATAGGGATCCTTCTCCTGAGAACGAGCGACAGGTCGCCGTTTTCAGGATCGCGCCAGAGAAAGGCCCGCCGTTTCAAGAGAACATGAAAGCAGAGCAGGTTGAGAATGAGGCCTTGGCCAGTCTAGAGTTAGGGACAATTCCGGAAGACGTTCCTTCCGTGGACGAGGTTGGTACCAGCCGCCCTGATGGGCTCAAGGAGAAGCTGGAAACCTTCCTCGTGCCTCGAAAGGACGTTTCGGAATCGTCAAAAGTAAACGCGGTTAGCGTGGTGGCTGACAATAGCAAGGACGCGACGCTTCAAGGGTTAGGCGATGCCGTCGGTGAGGGCCCAGGTTCAGATTTTATCAGCGCTGATGCAGATAATTCGGCCCGACAGACCGACGCGGCGGAGAATTCAAGAGGTGTGAGCGAGATAGAAGGTGTAGTAGAAACACCAACGAGCTGCACGGCTCCGCGTGTCGCGACCCGAAGCGAGGATGGAGGCTTCGTGGGAAAGGATGTTTGCCGAAAGCGCAAGAAAAGAAAGAGGTGAAAGCGTTCGGCGGACGTTTCAGAACCGTCAAAAGTAGACACGGTTAGCGGGGCGGCCGATCATAGCAAAGACGCGACGCTCCAGCGGTGCGGCGATACCATCGGAGAGGGCCCAGTTTCAGAATTTGCGAGTGTTGACACAGATAATTTGGCCCGACAGTCCGACGTGGCGGAGAAATCGAAAAGCTTGCGCGAGAAAGAAGGTGTAGCACAAGCACCAACGAGCTGCACAACTCCGCATGTCGAGACCCGAAGCGATGATCGAGGCATCGAGAGAAAGGAGGTTCGCCGACATCGCAGAAAAAGAAAGCGGCGGAAGAATTCGGCACAGCGTAAGATTAAGAAAGGTCCCATCCCGGCGCGAGAAAGGCACAAGCGTAGGCCAACGGACAGTTTGAGGAAACGTAAATTGAGGCGTTCATTCAACCGCAAGCAGCGCGAGGGGTGCAGAGGGAGAAAGCAAGGTGCGCTCCCACGATGGAAGGCAAGGTTGAGGACAGCTTCGGGAAAGCAGGTGGGTCCGAGTCGTCAAAGTCGAAAGGCCAGTGTATGGCGGGTAACAAAGCACCGCGCGGAGGCGAGCACAAAGGGAGAACGGACACGGTTTCTTCCCAGTTTCTGGCATTTCATTCGCCTTCCTGAAGGGAGCCGACCGAAGTGCCGAATGAAGTGTGACTGTAGAATGCCGCTGATAGCTCGTGCATGTTGTAGCCTCTGGCGAGCTAGAAAGCCGGCAGGACCGCAACCCCATCGGGTACAATTCAAGCGAATCTAATTGAGAAAAGAGGAACGGTCAGTTCGAGTAATTTTGCAAGTGCGAGCAAACTAAGATTACTCATTGTTTTGAATATAGAATTCAGCCAGTTTAATTTCGTGTGTTACGAGATGTGGTGCAAAGTTTTAAGAAGAAAAACCGCGCAGTAGTAAAGGCTGAAGAGAGCATCGAAGTTCTTTAATCATTAGGATGAACTTCTGAAGAAGGTATTTTTAGCGCAAAAACTGTAATTTTCCTGGTTTAGAAGGGTTTAGTGCGATGTCGTATGCGTTCACTTTCATGTCGATTTGGGGTGAATAGGCATTTGAGGAGAGATATCAGCATAAGACCAAATCAGTTTCCGAAATGAGTTTAACACTGAGCGGTGCAGTTTTCGTTTTACGCGCTATTACAATAGACAGACATTTGGTGCAAGGTTTTAGCATAACACCAATGCAAATGTTGTGAATGCTTTTGAAGTGTAATGCGTCTGGGGTTATTTTTTTTGTTGTACAATGTGTGTTGTAACGTAACGTAAGGATCAGCTTTTAGAAGAACTTAGAGGGATTAGGTGAGTGGTTAATAGTACCTTGTGTTTTGCAACGCTATAGGATTGAGAGCAATTGAAGCGCTCAGGAGAGCACAGTCGTTTTTATCAGAGGCGTTGGCATGGGCAGGTAACTTTAACCGAATGAACCTGTTAGAAGGCAGTATTTATCCCGTTATGTTTTGTTCTTTTCTTTGAATAATTAGTTATCAAGTGATCACGTGAGCGGATCATTGAGCTTTTCGTAACGTTGAGGTGTGAGCGATCATTCAGAGAGGTATGAGACGCGGTCGAACCTTTCGTTCGGGTTCTGACTGCAAAGGATGAGAAGATCGTTTTGCAAGTGCAATCGTAGACTATTTAGGTCACGGCGTAGGCCTAGGTTTTGGGAAACCTAGTGAGCTTAAGAGCTCAGCAGTAGTAGACTATCCGCGGCCCAAAACAAAGACGGACGAAAGGGTGTTTTGGGGCTCGCTGGAATGCAATCATTGCATCCGAGTTTATTCATCGTTGGCCACCCTTTGACCGATGTTCTTCGCGGGACAGAACAGGCGAAAGTAGTCTAGGATGAAAAGAACGAAGCTGCCTTCTTAAGCGTGAAGGCGGTACTGATTAACCGTCCGGTTTTGCGAGCTCCCGTTTACGACCGAGAATTCACGGTCCAGAGTGATGTGAGGGATCGAGGCCTAGGTGCCATTCTTTGGTCAGAAGGATGACGAAGGCAATGAACCTCCCGTTCTCTACTTGAACCGAAATTGGAGCTCTCGCGAGATGGCGTACTGCGCTTCAGAAGGGAGTGCGCTTGCATTGTGTGGGCCATTCATAAGTTGCAGTGTTATCTCGGAGGCGTCAAATTCAGCGTAGATACGGACCGTTCTTCCCTTGCATGGCTGCAAACGGCGACATCTAAGAACAGTCGCCTTCTGAGGTGGAGCTTGATCTTTAGGTAATATCTTTTCGACATTAAGGATAAGAAGGGCAAAATTTGAATGGAAACGCTGACGCGCTTAGCCGCTCTTTCTAAGCGATTCTGGGGTGCTCCTCCCAATGTCTCGAAATTGATATTTGAAGGGGGTTTTTTTCGTGCAGCTATTTGTGTGTTTGAGTAATGTAGCACATTTGGTTCCTCAGCATAAGTAAGTCCTGAGAGTTTTGAGTGTGAGCTTTTAGTATAAAGCTAATAATGAAAGTTTGTTTACCAACCCTCTTTTAGCCTGGTTTACTCGGAGGCGGCCGAGTACTTGCTCTTCATGTGGTTGAGTTTCAGAGAGGCCGAAGAATTTGGGTTGCAACTGACCAGACAATGCTTCAAGCGAAGACGAGCTTTGGGCATTCAACGGTGGCAAATTCCGTCGACCCTTCGAGCAGCAGCGGTGGCTGCTACCCTCCGTTTCTCCACTGGCGAGGGAGGAGGCTGTTATGACTGGCAGTCGGTGCCGACGCGCTGGCCATCAGAATCGGCGGGCGAGGCGTTCTCACACTGCTAGAACACCTGCATCCTTCCTGGAAACGAAGTTCCCGGGGCGGCAAGCGACTGACAATAGGCAGAATCTCGACCTCAAAGTCGGGGACGGCCAAGTTGGAGAAGTTTCCACAATGGGCCACCTGACCGGTATGTTTTGACAGGAGTCGCCGCAGACCCTTTTCTGCCCTTCGGGGAAGAGTCCTAGGAACAAGCCTGAGGAACCTGTCGCCTTGCTTCCCCCACAAGCGTGCCGTCGACCACCTGACCCTTGCTGTTTCAAGAGTGCAACGACCCCTCAGCAACAGTGAAATGGACTGTGCCATGGTGGGTGGAGTTGTGTGTGTGATTGGTGGTTATCAAAAAGGAGGAGCCAGCCTGAGGGGTTAAAACGACGGTGCTAAGTGAGAAATGGGGCTCTGAGCCCTCGGTAACAGGCTCATCTAATTCGCTCGTCGCTGAACTCTGACCTTGTCACGATGTAATTGAGTGTACGAAAAGTGCCAGTAAACTCGTTATTGTTTTCCCAACTTGCTAGCAGCATTTCCTCAACCCGGAGACTCGACTACGCTACCAAACGGAGTCCGGGTACGACGCTGCCCTATCGTAGCAACAACCTGGTTGCCGAGGAGGGACGGATCTAAATACCGGTCGCAACAACTGGTTGCAGCGGTGGGATGGATCGAAATACCCAGGCACGACACCTATCAAATCTGGAAACATGGTTCGAAAAAATGCATCAGTGTACCTTCGCTGTCATTATCAAGAAAGAGATTGATTACTTAGAAAAACGTGGCTACTGATGTCATACTTTCTTCTTTCTTGTGAATCACACGTGTTTTATGTAGGACGCATGCGCGCTTGGCTTTCCTGGGAACGTTATGTGTGATGATTTCATTAAAACCTGTTGCTAGTTCCAGCAAGTGTCTGTCATCTTCTCTTCTTGTGTATGCGTCCGTAAGCTGGTTTTTTTTCGTTTCTTCAAGTATGTACCAACAGGCCCAGCAACAGATTCTCCTTCTTATGACAGCATTCAACAAACTTTTTGGCGTGTTTCTTATCACACACGCGAGGCCCTCTGTCTTCTCTGTTCACCTTATTGCACATACCAGAGAACTTATTTTTTGCTGAAAAGACAACTCTGATGCCTGCTTTTTGTGCTACTTTTTTTAAACAATGCAACACCCTATGCAAATACAGAATTACCGCTGTTTTTGAGAGTGGGCTCTTTTCCTGACGACTAATCAGTCTTTTTGGCTGTTTTAAGCCTTCTAGAAGACCTTCGGCAATGTAACACAGTAGGTTTGTCCGAGTAGCCTGCCATGCGCAGTCCGCGCACCTGCGAGTCAAAGCTAGTGCACATTGTGTGATGGCATGATCGCATCGACGCTGCCCCTAAACAAGATTTTGCAATCGCTCGCTTGACAAGTTTAGAATGTGCAGAACTGTAAGGTAACAAGCTTTTCTTGGAGCGGGGGCATACTGCCAGCACACGTGGTCGGATAAAAACATTTCAAGGTCAAGAAACCGAAGTCCGTTACCAGTGGGAAATTCAGTGGTTAGTTGCAGTTGGCTCATGCAAGAGCGAAACACTTCAACAATTCGATCAGCACATTGCTGAGTGTCAGAGTGGTTAGACCTGTAAATATCAAAAAGTCGTCTACGAATCTAAACACTTTTACAGCGATCGTCTGATGCAGGCATTCCATGAGGGATCTGTCATATTTGGCTAAAAGAATATCACTTAGGATCGGCGCGAGACACAAACCTATGCAAACACCTTCTTTTTGAATATAAAGTTTGCCATCATGCTTTATAAATGTGTAACGTAAATAAAAGCTCAGCGTTTCTAAAAAGTTCCTGACGCTGATTCCACACAAGTCCTGAAACCTGAAACTCCCATAGCGGTCGATGCATTCGCTCACCTCTGCGCAGACTTGGTCCAACGGCAAGAAATAGTATAGGTCCTTAACATTGACTGAAAAGAAGCTCACTTTTGAAGCTCACTGCGCATGGCAGGCTACCCGAACAACCTACTGTGTTCCATTGCCGAAGGTCTTCTAGAAGGCTTAAAACAGCTAAAAAAAACTGATTAGTCGTCAGGAAAAGAGCCCACTCTCAAAAACAGCGGTAATTCCGTATTTGCATAGGGTGTCGCATTGTTTAAAAAAGTAGCACAAAAAGCAGGCATCAGAGTTGTCTTTTCAGCAAAAAATAAGTTCTCTGGTATGTGCAATAAGGTGAACAGAGAAGACAGAAGGCCTCGCTTGTGTGATAAGAAACACGCCAAAAAGTTTGTTGAATGCTGTCATAACACCGTATACGAAATCCCCCTCTCATGCGGTCGCTGCTACATCGGCCAAACTGGCCGGTGTGTAAATGACCGCCTCAGGGAACATCAGAATCTAATGCGGGGTTCTGTGGGCAGCCACCTAGCTGCGCACAGCTCCGTATGCAGCTGTCATGCAATGTTCAATCAATGTAAGATACTTCGGCGATACAGTGATCAACGAGCACGTGAGATTTATGAGGCATTTTGGATTGACAAAAAAGGTGTACGTGCGTGAGTGTGCCTTCATTAGCACTCCCCACCAGGGAAATTGCCTATCTGTCTAGTGGATGATGGTCTGTTACATTTTTTTTTCAGAAGCTTTCATAGAATTCTCCTCTCCTTCCTTTCATGTTGCGTGTGCTATATATACCCCCATGTACGGGATAAAACCTTGGTTGTAAGTCAGCACTTGGTCCGTCTCTTTCATTGTCCCGTGTTTCGCGCGGTTTCTCGTATCATTGATCCGGATTACATCAAGAGAAAGGGTTCTGCCGCCAGCCTTAAAGTGGGTGTCCAAAACAAGAATGAAAAGTGCCCCTTTTGTGATTCTCCCTCATATGATGTGGCTGAATGCACTGCTCCCATACCAATAAAGGAAAAGAAGATGAGGCTACGGAGCACAGGGAGGTGCTACCGTTGCGCTAAAAGAGGGCATATGACGAAAGTGTGCAGAAATTGGACAATCCGGTGTGCAAAATGTGGTCGTCGCCACATTAACCCCCTGCGACCCTCCCGTGCCATCTTCTGACCTGAAGACCACTGTGGAGCTCCACTCGACGGCTTCGCTGAGCAACAGCAGCAAGAATTCGGTTCTGCTGCAAACTGCGCAAGTATGGGTCCACGGTCCCTGCTGAAAGCGCCTGGCGCGTTGTCTATTTGATGGGGGCAGCCAGCGCTCATTTGTCACTGAGAGCCTCTCTTGAGAACTGAACCTGGAGGTGATCGGTGACGAAGAGGTGACTATTCATCCATTCGGTGGGGCTGCTAACGTCATGAAGAGCAAGCGACACCTAGTTCGAGTGTGGCTTCGGAGCCAGTACAGCTGCAAGGAGCATTGCATTGAGGCGCTCGAGGTCAAGGAAATATGCTCCGACAAACTGGTACTACCAAGCGGCGTGCATCACCTCCCCGGAGTAGCTGATCTACAGTTGGCAGACGTGGCAGTATCACCGACCCGTGGTGACCGCAGGGACATTGAAATGCTCATTGGAGCTGACAGCTATTGGCGTATAGTGATCGCTGAAGTGCGAGCTGTTGAAAGAGCACTGGTCGCGCTGAACACTGACTCTGGATGGACTCTGCAGAGCCCAATTCCACAGGCGGCCTCGGTCATGTGTTGCTCGACGGTGGCCGTCTTACGCACCGGGGTGGTGGAGCCAGCGTCCATCCTTTCCAACGAGCTACGAGCCTTCTGGGAATTAGAGAGCCTCGGCATCTCGACGAAGGACGGCCCATCGGGAGACAACGAACACGTGAGGCACGATTTCGTTCATTCATTGAGCTTTGTCAACACCCGCTACGAGGCAAACCTCCCATGGAAGCCATTAAATCGGTCTTTGGAAAGTAACGAGGCAGTTGCAAGACAGCGCCTAAACAAGTTGCTTCGCCGCCTGAAGCCAAACAATGAGAGACTGTATGAATATGACAAAACCATCCGAAGTTATTTAGAAGAAGGCTTTGCCGAAAGGGTTCCAGCAAATGAGATCCAAAACGGAGGCCACATTTATTACCTGCCGCACCGGGCAGTTCTACAACGTGGCAGCTCTACGACCAAAGTGTGAATTGTGTTCGACGCCTCTGCAAAAGCGCATGGTTGTAGGTCCCTTAACGACGCACTAGCAACCGGCCTGAGCCTAAACCCAGACCTGCTGCAACTGCTTCTTAACTCCCGGCGTCATGCCATTGCGATCACAGCAGACATTGAGAAGAGGCTTTCCTTCAAATTGGTGTAAACCCTGAGGACCGCGATGGACTCCGCTTTCTTTGGTTCTGTGACCCGCCAAATGAGCAAATGACAGGCAATGAAATCGAGGTGTGGTGCATGACGTGAATCCCGTTTGGCGCAACAAGCAGCCCCTCCATACTGGCTGCCACTATTCGACACCATCTCGCTGGTGTCAGCGCTGCTCTGTCAGACACTGCCAAGGTACTAGAGAAGTGTCTCTATGTCGACGACCTAATTATGCATGTTGACAGCGAGCAAGAGGCCACTACCTTCTACGAGAAAGCGCGGCAGATCATGAGCTCTGCTTGAATGAAGCTGAGGAAGTGGAGCTCCAACAACGACACACTACAACGGCGATTCACTTCCGATGGGGTCAAGAATCCGTGTAGTGCCAGTGAGGCCACAACATCAGAGGTAACACCTGTGCTGGGGCTCGAGTGGAACAGGGAGAGCGACGAGATGCGGTATCCGCTCAGAACTATGTTGGAGCTTGTCACCGTAAACCAAAACACTAAGCGATTTGTACTGCAGGCGTCAGCAAGGATATTTGATCCTCTTTGTCTTCTTGGCCCAGTCACCATGACAGCCAATATGCTATTTCAGGAGCTCTGGACACTTGGCTTGGAATGGGACGCACCGCTGCCGCCAGCTGTGAGTGAGAGGTAGGAAAAGTGGATTGATAATCTCCACCACCTCACTGCTAGTATTACCCTTCCCCGTCGCTACGCTTGCCACATGGAAGCCGCCGAGTTGCACATATTTACAGGCGCAAGTCCGCGCGCTTATGGGGCAGTCGCATACCTGCGCGGCGAGAGAGATGGGAAGACCACCGCGAGCCTCATCCTAGCAGAGACGCGTGGCGCCACTGAAAACACTATCGCTCCCACGGTTGGAGCTCCTCGGGACCTTGGGCACTTGAATGTGCGCCAATTTGAGGGAAGCCCTGGGTGGGGGCCTCTCTAGGGTGACCCTTTGGACAGACTCTATGATTGCCCTGCACTGTATAAGAGGCTCAGCTACTCAATGGAATCTTTTCGTGGCAAACCGCGTGCTAGAAATTCAAAGGCTGGTTGATCCGAGCGACTGGCGACATTGCCCAGGCGGAGACAATCCAGCAGATCTGCTCACCAGAGGTGTCCCTCCGGAGGCTTTGAAGGCATGCGAAAAATGGTGGAGAGGCCCAACATGGCCGTCTCAGGCATCGACAACATCGCCTCGTGTGGTTGCCGACGTTCCCGCAGAAATCGTCCATGAAAAGCGAAGATTGACCAAGACGGCAGTGGGTAATGTTTCCGCGACTGCCCCCCCACTTCTGATGGACATCAAGGGCTTTAGCGACTTGAATCATTTGTTACGAGTGACATCTTGGGTGCGTCGGTTCACGCATAACTGCAAACATCGCGACCAGAGGCGAAATGGCACGCTTGGTGCTGAAGAAATTCAGGAAGCGCGGTATCTTCTGACCAGACAGGTGCAGAGGGAAGCGTTCGGTGACGCACAGAGCAACGTCGATCCAAACAGTCGCCTCAAACAACAGCCAGACCTCAAAAGTTTGGAACTGTTCATCGATGACAGCGGATTGTTGCGGCTAAAGGGGCGTTTGCAGAAGTCGAATTTGGCCTACGAAACGGTGCACCCCATCGTTCTGCCCACGCCACACCACTTCGTGGAGCTCCTGATACGCAACGAACATCGGCGGCTGCTGCATGCTGGGTGTTTAGACACATTGACGCAGTTAAGAGAAATGTTTTGGATCGTTCGAGCTCGACAGGCAGTAAAGAAGGCGTTGAACTGTTCTTTTGTGTGCAAGAAGTCGAGCAGCAAGGCTGCAACACAGCCTGTCGCGCCACTACCTAGAGACCGGGTATCTGAAGCGGCACGTTTCATAGTATCGGGCCTCGACTTCGCCGGACCAGTGCTCACGAAAACGGATGGCCAGATACAGAAGTCCTACATCTTGCTGCTCACATGCGCTGTCACCAGAGCGATCCATTTGGAAACAGTCACCGACCTCTCCACGGGGTCCTTTCTTTTGGCCTTTTGCTGTTTTGTGGCACGGCGCGGACTCTGCCACACCATCTATTCTGACAATGCTAAAGCCTTCCACCGTGCAGTAGGTGAGCTGAAAAAGCTGTGGAAAGCAGCGCGTGACTAAGAAGCGTTCGACTATTTGTCTCAGCAGGGAATCGAGTGGAAATCCATCATGGAAAGAGCTGCCTGGTAGGGAGGTTTTTGGGATAGAATGGTGCACTCAACGAAGACCGCGTTGAAGAAGGTGCTTGGGTGCAGCTACAAAACGTTTGAGGAACTCTGCACTATCCTGACGGACATTGAGGTGGTGATAAATTCACGCCCGTTAACCTGCGCTCCAAGTGATGAGGACAAAGCGGAGCCGCTGACACCAGCCCATTTTCTCATAGGAAGATGCTTGACCTCCCTGCCGACTCGCGGAGAACAACCAACTGCTTTGTAATATTATATTTATTAACCAACTGCTTCTAACGCCAATGAACTAACGCGTCGGTGGAAGTATTGCCAGAAATTATCTGATCTACTATGGAAGCGCTGGCGAGCAGAGTACTTGTGCTCTTTAAGATCGCATCACCATGCCACTCCGGCAGCAGCAAGTGACTTGCGGGTAAGTGACCTGGTGTTGCTGCATGATGACTTTCACCCACGTCATACGTGGAAGGTTGGCAGGATTATTGAAGCTTTTCCGAGACGCGAAGGACGCACCCGCATGATACGCCTGCCTGATGGAAAGAACGTACGGCGGCCTGTTCAACTCCTACATCCGTTAGAGGCTTGAGGTCAATGAGCTACGCTCATTGGGCGAGGAGTACGTTAAGGATCTCCCGTAGTCTCACGCGGGATCCCCAACCACCAGTAGCCTCATGCGGGGTCCCCAAACACACACACGAAACATCTCAGCGTTGGGACGCAAATCCGCTTTCTACAGGGTCTTAAGGAGTCTCTGCCAGCCTCCCACGCAAGCACGCAGTCCTTCCCTCCTGTCGACGTAACCGTACACCACACCACCCTCACAGGCACGGCACAAACGGCGCGACGGGGTTGTGGGGCTTTGCTGGAAAGGCATCTGAACTGCGCACTTGACGTTCAACAAGTGAAAATGGAAACAAAACAGAAATACCACAAGGGTGAGAGAGTGGCCGGCGCAGGAAAAATTAGGAGACCAGGGGCACAGACTTTCGAGCCATGAAGCAAGAATCACGTCTCAAGACAGTTATTGTAAATTCTGCAAATAAACTTCTTGTTCTAATTGTAATCGAAGCTTTCATAGCAGACAGCATTGCGCATTGTCAGCTGCAATCGGTGTGAAGTGATAGACCTGGGCTGCGAAGTCGGGAGATGTGTAACAGAGCGAAGGCAAAACATAGCAAATTATCATTCATTTCGAATGATGGAACAGAAGATTTGCGTTGTTTTCTAGCCTGAGGCTGTCTCAATCCAATGAAACGTGAAGACTTCATGCATGTCCACAATGAACATGAAATTTACAGCCTGTGAAAAGATACAGAGGTGACGTCAATCAGAATCCAGTAGCTTGGGCCCTTTTACATGTTTAATCCCTCAGCGCTTGTCTCTGTCACCTCTCTGTTTCTTTTTTCACACAATAAATTTCTTGTGCAATAAAGTGCGTACAGTGCAGAGCATAAGAGGGGATGCACCATCAAGAGAATACACTTTAGTTTGAAGTTAGCGCTCCTCTGGTCTTCCTTTTGTAGTGTGTGCATGTGTAACCAGTTGGTGCCACTGCTTCCCCGTCTATATATTTGCTTGCGAATAAAGCCTCAGGGTTATTTGCTTGCTAGGCAGCCTGGTGTTTGCGCTAATCTTGCGTTGTTCATGCTTGTGGAAGCACAACCCACTACACTGTTCCTTCTTGTGTTCCTACAAACTCACCCGAATTTCAGTTCTTGTAAAGAACGTTGAATATGAGTCATCAACAATAGGCAGAAAGTTTAATTCTGTGGACATCCTGAGAACATTTAGGTCTGTTGCGTGCACAGCTTGAAGGTGGAGGAGTGCACTAAGGAAAAGAACGCAGGAAAAATGCTTCCTGCCTGCATCTACTTCTACCTTCAAACATTGCACCAACTAGCCCAATGACTCGCACTTCCGCAGCTAAACCAGATTATGAGGTGCTGCACCGTGCGATTAGTTTCAGACGGTGCAAGGCTGGCTCCGCCGTTGGTGCCAGCTAGGTGCGAATGCACAGGAGTGAAGCAGCCAGCACACAAGCACTGTTGGAACCCCGCCGTTTCTCCAAGATGTGTTCTGACCTCATTAACCAACCATACGTGTGATGCGCGACTTTTCAAAGTTGGTGATGTGGACAAATGTGCCTGCACCATGACGACCCTTCGTTTCTCGGGTCGCATTGTGCCGGCATTGGAGCTGGACATGCCTGGCCATGAAGGTAAATCGAATCGTTGGGAAAAAGCAGGTAAGAGATTGATGGAACTGATAGAAGTTACTTAGATGCTTGAATGAATAAACACGTAAGACATAGCCAGCCATTCATGAAATAACAGCAGATCATGACAAATAAGTTCAGTGGCTACTCGTCACCTATCTAATCTCAAATGAAGGCCAATAAAGTGAATTCTGCAAATGTACGCGGTATGATTACAAGGCACGCAGTAGCGAGGCATTTCGGAATAATCCCGACAAGCTTAAAAACGTGTTTTTCCCTTTCGCTAGCTCAACCCGCTTCCTTGCGTCCCTATCGCCGAGCACAAGATGGATATTCCGCGCGAAGCACCTCCGCAGGTGAGAAATAAACCGAAACGGGCGGTTGTACTACTACCGACGAAGGCCCATGCGGGTCTGCGAGCCGCCATGCCACCCACCTGACCGCAGTCGCGTTGCTGTGAAACGGATCAATTCTGACCGTCACTCTCTTGAAGGATTCTAGGTGCAGAGACTTTGATGCTTGACCGACGGCCTGCCAGAGAGCCCTCACGGTGCTGGACATGACAACGGCATAACCAATGCCTCCTTTACAGAAAGTTGTTTGCGGCGACGCGACCCCAGCTGGTTATCATCATCATCAGATTAGATTAAACCCATAGTTATAAATACTAGAAGACAATCTGACGCTGCGATGGTTCAACCTCATGATGGGAATGAACGTGAGGAATAATTAGAGTGGCCTAGAATAATGGTTATTTTAAAATATTTTGAATTGAAATGGCGGTCCTTATATAGTTATGAGACAGTGCTCCGTAGATCCACTCCCGGTGCTTCGAGTTAGAACCATAGAGTTTCCTAAAAAATTAACTAGAGGGGACTCTGGCGCTGCGATCGTTCAGCTTGTCTCCTTAGTATTCCTTCCTCCATGAAGGGGGAGAGTATTTCGGCCGCGCGTTAAAAAAGTCACGTGGTACACAGAGCTGCTCCGCGCGCGGCGGTCGCGGTTGCCTAGACGACGAAGACGCGGCCGCGGCGGCACTCCGATCGTCGTTGGGTTTTCTGCGGCAGTGCCATGTTTCCTTTGGTATTACAAAGTATTCAGTGGGCATTGCGATGAAGCAGTGACTGCATGAGCTGCACGTCACAGCGCACAAATGCAACATTCAAGGGTAAAATTTAGCACAGCTTCACTGACTTGGCGTCGCGAAGACTGATGAAACTGCGGAGCTGGTGCCTAATTCCTTGGCTTTGGGGTGCGTTTTTTACTAAGTACTGTTTCAGCTGTCGATACAGCGATGATAATATGACGCCGCTAAACGGTCCGTGAGCTCCTGCTTTGGCCACTCGCAAGTCAGGATCGGATTCCCTTCGTTGCTGGGCGGCCGACGTCTCTCTTCCCGACGAGTTTTGTCGTGCAGTTGCGGCGACACGCCTCTCTCACTCGAAACTCGGGGTCGGCCCGTCATCGTTGGGCCCATGTGCTCTAGCGAATTCCCATCGTATTTCCCGCCGCGCCGCTTCTTCTCCCGAAGACAGAACCTTGCTCGTACTCGCCATACTCGTCGCCGAACGTCGTAATGCTCTGCGCCGACAGTGCACGCTTTTGTACAGCTGCTTTGTTCACTCAGAATTTATACTTGCAGCAACAACGAAATGAAACAATCTTAGTGCTGTTAAATCAAGGTGTGCGGCCTAGAGGTAGGGGGCACTCTTGTAAGCTCAGCGCGAGCAGTCCGGCCGCATTAGAATTAACACCACAATTAAAGCACGATATGCAACACGTACGAACTCACGGTCGGATGTCAACAAGCATGCACGCTAGCAATAAACGAAGATAATGATGTGCGTCTATCCTGGCCTCTCCTTACTCCATCGCACAGTAGTCAGGGAACACCAAGCCCAGCTTTTTACTCTGCCGAAATAACATAACACTACCGCAGAAGGGGAGCGCATACTATCGATACGATGGCCGGAGCCACCGCGTCTACGCGTCTCCGTCTCGCTCGCCTGGCAACGGCCAGACCCCCGCCAGAGGGCCGCACCGGCCGCACTTTTTTAACGCGCGGCCGAAATACTCTCCCCCATGAAGGAGAGGCCCTGACTAGAGTGACCTAGAATAGGGGGAGTGTCCAAAGCGCCGGCTCCCGCGTGGGCCTTTTGCCGTGAACTCCCGCGCCGCGCCGCTGCTGCGCCGGACCCGTGGGCTTTCCGCGCTCGCGAAGCGCGCGGAAAGCGAAGGGCGTCTGCTACGCGCTGTAGTTTTTTGCGCCGTGTTTCCACACAGGGCACTTGAAGTCTACTTAACTTTTATGATGCGGTGCGGAATGGAGCTTATCCATCTTTAAGCGTTGTGTTAGTGCTGGGGTAACAACAGAATGCAAAAAATCATGTGTCAAGCGGCATCAGTGTGGCCTATGTTGCGGTCACAGAGTTCGAGAACGTTGGTGCGTGTGTAAAAACGCGCAAAAGGGACACGCACAAGCAAAGAACGAAAAAAGAAACCCTATTCGCACGAGTAATCGGGCAATTTGCATGTAGGTAACACCTGCTACATTTATGACCGTGCAACTGATGGTATACTAGAGAAGGAAACTCGTAAGACTACAACTCCCGTTCCAAACGACAGTGTCACCCAAGATAAGCCATCGGGTAGTCGCAATGGACCTGCCTTTAGTACTCGTAACCGCAAAATTAATGCGAATTCTACTCATTCCAGTCGTTCTCACAAGTAACAATTAGCCGGAGGTAGGAATGATGACGTGACTGCTCTTTTCAAAGTACCTGTTCTTTTTTCCAACATAAGGAGCATTATGAAACACAGGATTCAGCTTAATTCTATTATTTCCTCAATGGAGGCAAAATTAGTAATATTAACCGAGACATGGCTCAACTCAACGGTGGAAAATACAGAAATTTTCCAGACTGACGTCACATATGACGTGTATCGGTGCGATAGAGAGGATAGACAGGGCGGTGGTGTATTGATAGCCGTATCGCAAAAAATTTCCTCTTTTCAAGTAGAAGTTGTGTCCTCTCTGGAAACAGTCTGGGTTGGTATTTCAAGTAAGCACACAAAGATTATATTAGGCGTATGCTATCGTCCTCCAAACTATACATCGTCATTCGTCGATGAATTGCATGACGTTCTCGGCTATGTCGTCACTCGGTATCCTTCGTCACCAATTTTTCTTTTTGGTGACATGAATTTTCCTAACATCACCTGGCACACTGGTGTTCCTCTGCTCGACCCCTTTTCAACACAATCCCAACAGTTCCTAGATTTTTGTAATTGTTTTAACTTCACCCAGGTTGTAACGAAACCAACAAGGGTAACTAATGAATCGTCTAATACATTAGACCTAGTTTTGTCAACACATCCAGACTTCATATCCCCAATTATCTATCTTCCTGGTCTGAGCGACCATTTGGTGTTACATCTCGACATCACCATGTCTTTTTCACGTGGAACTGAAGAAGACAAGTACATCCGGGACTACCGCAATGCAGATTTTGACGCCATTAACCAAGATATGTGCGCGTACTTAGACACATTTTGTTGCAATTTTGAAGAGAGAAGTGTACAAGAGAACTGGGATCTTTTCAAAAACTTAGTTACTAATCTCACCAATGCGCACATTCCCCTTCGACGCATACGGAACAACACAAAAAGACCGTGGTATAACACGCATCTCAAACGTTTGTCTAATAGAAAAAAGCGCCTTTTCCGCACAGCCAAGTTGCAAAATACTAGAGATTGCTGGGTAGCTTATCAAAATGCTGAGGCAGAATACGTGGAAGCTGTGCGTGCTGCTAAGAATCGTTTCCAAACGCATACGTTGCCTGAATTGTTATCAAGGAACCCCCGGCAATTTTGGAACGTTATCAATTCTAACCAAAATGCGGATTTATCAATCAACGATGACTCTGGTGAGCCGCTACCAGCATCTGAATGTGCCGCGTTATTTAACAATATTTTTTCAGCCAATTTCTCGGGAAACACTGCTGCACCTGTTGACGCAGTTGTGTGCCGTGACTACCGCTCAATGTTTCCTATCACTTTTGATTCTGCAGGAATTTCGAAGTTAATTGACACCTTAAAAACGTCCTCATCATGTGGGACTGACGGTATCAACTCAAAGTTTCTCAAACAAACAAGCGCATATTCGTCTCTCTTCTTGTGTAAGATTTTCCAGCAGTCACTTGACCAAGCAACCTTGCCGCTGGACTGGAAGGTCGGTAAGGTTGTGCCGATACACAAGTCTGGTAATAAACATTCCGCTCTTAACTATCGGCCCATTTCACTAACGAGCATTCCGTGTAAACTAATGGAACATGTACTGCACTCACATATTGCGAAATTTTTAGAATCGAATTCATTTTTTACATCGGCCCAACACGGTTTTAGGCGTACGTTTCCTGTGAAACCCAGTTGCTTCTTTTCACTCATCACCTGCATACCATTCTTGATAAACAATCTCTAATTGACTGCATTTTCCTGGATTTTGCAAAAGCATTTGAAAAGGTCAATCACGCTTTACTAATGCATAAGCTCTCCTCTCTCAACCTTGACTCGAATGTACTGGCATGGCTCGACTACTTTCTAACAAACCGTCTTCAGTACGTCACTGTTAACGGTCATGACTCGCCGGAAATAAGTGTAACATCGGGTGTACCGCAGGGCTCAGTTCTGGGACCTCTGCTGTTTTTAATATATATTAATGACCTCCCTGACTGCGTTTCTTCATCTGTTCATTTATATGCCGACGACTGTGTGCTTTACAGAGAAATACGTACCGATGATGATAGGAACATCTTGCAGACAGACTTAAATAACATTAGGAATTGGTGCGATAAATGGCTTATGAAATTAAATCCCAAAAAATGCAAGCTAATGACCGTCTCCCGCCAGTTTAATAACTCCTCAACATACAAACTGGGTGATGTTTATCTTGACCACGTGTCGTCATACCGGTACTTAGGCGTTACCATTTCTTTCAATCTAACATGGAATGCCCATATTAACGTCATCACGAACAGTGCTAACCGTACATTGGGATACATACGTCGAAATTTTAGCAACGCCCCACTTTCCTTGAAGATGCTTCTTTATAAAACCCTCGTGCGCTCGAAATTGGAGTACGCTGCTGCAATCTGGAACCCTCACCACGAAAACTTGATTAGGCACCTTGAGCTAATTCAAAATAACGCTGCACGTTTTATTCTATCGGATTATCACCGTACATCAAGCGTAACAGCAATGAAGCACCATTTGTCACTGCCACCTCTATCACTGCGTCGCAAGTACTTCCGCCTTTGCCTTTTTCATAAGACCTACCATCATCCATCACTGCGTAACGAGCTCATTACGCCTCCCACATATCACTCCTCTCGGATCGACCACGAACACAAGGTTAAAGGTACTTTCTGCTACACAAACACATTTTCTTACTCCTTCATACCGGTCACATCAAACGATTGGAATCAGCTACCAGGTGACATCGTTTCCATCTCTGATCACTCCCTCTTTCGTCATTCTTTATCAGTTCACCTATTTCGTGATAGCTCTCCCTAGTCATCCGATCTATTCCCCCTCCCTACGAATTTGTCTCCACGTGTCAAGATGCCAACGTTTTCCAGTGGATTCTTGATTTTTTCTGTGTGTGTGTTATTTCTCTTACTTTTACACTTTCTTGCTAGTACTGTATAATTTTACCACATTCACTATTTGCTTCTTGTGATTTGCTTATTTTTACGTTTCACTTTTGTTGCGTTTCATTGAGTAGAGATGTTTTTTGCTTTAGTCTTGTTCATGTATAAAATAGCACGTTCTTTTTTTTCTCGTTGTTTTGTATTTTTCATGTTGTAACCCACTCCCCTCTGTAAAGCTTCGGCGATTGAGGGTAACAAAATAAATAAATAAATAAATAGCATCACGCATGCACGAATTAAGAGTAATAAAAAAAAGTAAATTGCAAGCGCAGTCAGCTGAAATACTTGCGCGCAGTGACCGCTTCACACTACGAGCTTTTTACTCATGGTCGCCACTGGTTTGCTAGCCATATGCACACCGCTTTATTCGACAATTAATTAGCCTCCACTAGCACTTTATTATGGACAGAGCACACCGGGAAGACGCAAGGGAAACAAAAAAAGAAAGAAAAAAGGGAGTAGAGACGGCCATACGACGGCAATGCTGTTGGCTTATTTTTGCTTCTGAGGTAGCGTACAACAAGGCTCACCGTGCGCAAACATTTGAAAGAAAAGCAATGCCAGGTAAACTAGCTTTATTCCACCAAGTTTTTGCATAAAAGGCGTAATATAGAAAATGCTTTCCAAATATCCAGATATCATGCAACAAAGTTACAAATGCCCCCATTCTTGCTGTACAAGCTGCCGAAACGAAAATACGGTAAGAAATTGACAAATAGAAGTGTAATACCTCGATCACTTCAGAAAATTGTTCAAATGCAGAGATACCTTTTTGTACATAGCCGCATGTTGCACTGGATCGCTGAACGTCAGTATGAAACCTTCGCGCGAGATGAGTGCATTGCTTCAAGTCTTCACCATACGAAACGAAAACAGCTTCAAACAACTCATTCTCAACTTCAGATGTTTTCACGGTTCTCGGAGGTTAGCCTTCGCCCGGTTCAGAGACTACAAAAAGATGTGGGCGAGTAGTTACATGAAATACAACTGTTTCCGCGGCAGTTGAGTGCGCGCCAACAGGGCACCCGACCGCAATTTCCCGCTTTTTCCTGATGACCTCAATATAGCGTCCACCACAATTTCGTGCTGAAGCTGGAGTACTTAAATAGCGAGTCTGCTCATCTCTTGAAAAGAGATGACCAGACGGGTAAAGCAAGCCTCTTTTGTCCCGCAGACGCATGCAATCAGGTGTACTGAACTGAGAATCACGTTTGTTTTCGGGCGATCGCTCGTAACGTGAAGTGAGGCATACACGATGTTGCACTGTTATCGTTTCATTTTCTTTGGTTTGTCTTTTTTTTTAAGGCTAAAGCCTCAAATGCCTCATCAAACACGAAAATTGACCGTCGGCGTCCCGCGTAGTCAACACGAGTGATGCACAAAATCACGCGATGACGTCGACAGGACTTGTGACGTCATTATGCGTCATTCTACGTGACGTCATTGATGACGCCATCACACGACATGGTCGCTTTGCATTGCCTCCGTGACCGGGGGCCGATCACGAAGGCAATGTAAAAGCAGATGAGGTGCAGAAAGCTTGCAATGCCTTCGATCCTGTCGGCAGTCCGAAACCACGTTATGTGCAGAAAGCTTTCGGAGAGGGGCGAGGAAGGATCAATGCATCGACTGACGAAAAAGATGGCTTTCATTTTAGAGTCGTCTCAGGCGAATGCATAAGGGACCATGTTTTCTTTTTTCATGTAATTTTTTCGCATACATTTTACCTATGAGGTCAGTTCTTCAAAATGTATGGGTAAGTCTAACATGTTGACACCGATATTTGTGACCACCACGTTTTTTATAACCTGACGGAAACAAATCGTCAGACCACACATCGTCAGAATTATTTCTGGCTACAGAAAGCGGGTTTGCGCGCCACACACCATATTATTATTGTTAGTCGTTACGCAAATGGCAAGCATGTCAAGTTAGTGATGCCATGACCTATGGGTCGTGTTGGGCATACGTACATTCGTGCCCCTCCGTGCCAATTTTCGTGTATACCAAGTGAACGAGACGCGAGTTACGCGAGTAATTTTTTTACTTTTGGTGCCGCGGCCACGCCGACTGACACATTCGGCTTCGCATGAAATGGCTTGAGACAGCAGAGCGCCGGAGGCAGCCTTGTAAAACAAATCGAATGCACGAAATAAAAGATAGGATATGAAGGGTGCAACCGCGTTAGCATGCATGAGCTAGTTAATACGTACTGTATATGTACTACGTTCTCCTGGTCATCTCCAGTTTATTCTCTCCTGCAGCAAGTTTACGTTCGTCATTCCACACGAAAGTAAGTTAAACGCCTTTTCTCACGATGAAGTGCGCGCAAGATGCGTTCCTCAAACAGCCACGGAAGTGTGGACCAATGCGGTGACAAACCAGCTGAAAGGATATATACAAAATCCCCGTTTCACAACACACAAACTAACAAACGCGTTCTCTGTGTGATGAGTCGCTGCAGTATTATGTTGCAGTGACGCAGTATTAAATACTGCCCAAATTTCCGCAACTTTAGCTAATAGCGGCCAAAATATCACGCGCGTAGCAGACGCTCGCCGCTTTGACGCGGCTTCCGCCGCGGAGAAAGCCCACGATGGATGGATGGATGGATGCTATGAGCGTCCCCTTTATAACGGGGCGGTGACATGTCTGCCACCAGGCTCGAAGGATAAAAAAGAAAAAAAAGAAAAAAAACATCCTTGTTTCATGTTGTCCTAATGCCTTATCTACATTGATTAAATCTATGTTATTATAACAAGAAATATAAATTCACAGTCCATCTCTCTGCCTTTTAAGGCAGAATAACCTTTTCTCCCCCCAATTATTTATTTTTGTACTTTATCTCTACTTTTCTGCCACCAATACTCTAACCGTCTCTTACTTATTTCTATCGCGGGCGTGTTCAGCTTTCCATTGTTGTCCCTAAAACCCAAGGCTTCATGTAGTCTCGTGCTCACACGTATAGCTGGGTGAATATCGCCACATTCAATCAGTACATGTTCCATCGTTTCCTTAGTTCCCCCGCAGCATGTACATAGTTCTTCTTCGTTACTGAATCTCGCTTTATAACTACGCGTTCTCAGGCAGCCCGACCTTGCTTCAAACAGTAAAGCGCTTCCCCTTGAATTATCATAAAACCTTTCCCTCCTTATTTCGTTTTTTCCTTTTCGGTAGTTACTCAGAGCCGGCTTCTTTTCCATCGCTGTCATCCAATAAGTCTTCTCCGCCTCTCTGACCTTCCGCTTAATGCTCCTTGTTGTCATATCGCCCGCACTGCCAGCCGTATATTTACTGGTGAGCCTCCTAGTTCTTTTTCTCCACTGCGTGTCAACGCTTTTTCTATACAAATACCTGAAAACCTTCTCTGCCCATCTACTCTTCTTCATTTTCCTCAGCCTCTCTTCGAATCTCATTTTGCTCTGCGCTTCCCTCACTTCAAAGCCTGTCCATCCCATATCACCCTTCACCGCCTCATTTGTCGTCTTCCCGTGAGCGCCCAAGGCGAGGCGGCCCACCGTCCTTTGATTTACATCCATTCCTGATTGCACCTCTGACTTCATGCACACCACTGAGTTCCCAAATGTAAGCCCCGGAACCATCACACCCTTCCACAGCCCTCGAAGCACCTCGTACCTATTGTATCCCCATAAAGCTCTGTGCTTCATAATTGCAGCATTCCTCTTTCCCTTTGCTACCGATGCTTTCTCTTGTACCTCCATATATCTATCCCCCTCATTTACCCATACTCCGAGGTACTTGTACTCGCTTACCCTCGGTATTTTTTGGCCCTGTATTAAGACCGTATGGTCTCCGTGATCATTGAATATCATCAATCCACATTTTGTTGCACTAAATCCTAGTCCTAGAGCCTCACACTCCCTTCCGCATATATCTGCCAGTCGCTGTATATCATCTTGACTGTCCGCAAATAAGACAATATCATCAGCATAAAATAGACCTGGAAGCTTCTGCTCAACCATCGCTCCGACCTGTTTGTGTGACAAATTAAATCCAATGTTGCTACCTTCTAGCGCTTTTTCCATCCTCGCCATGTACAGTATGAATAACAGCGGGTACAAAGGGCATCCCTGTCTCAGCCCCTTGCTAATTTCAACGCTGTCCTTGCTACTTATTCCTTCCCATTCTATACAAACTGTATTTTCTCGGTATATTTCCCTCAAAAGCTGTACACAGTCGTCACCTATGCCCACTTCCTTCAATATATCCCACAAAATTTCCTGATTAACGTTGTCATACGCCCCGGTGATATCTAGATAAGCTACGTATAAGGGCCTGTTTTCTATTTTAGATATTTCTATACACTGGGTAAGAACAAACAGATTATCGTCTAACCGCCTGTCGATTCGAAATCCATTCTGAAGTTCTCCCAAAATATCATTTTGTTCTACCCACGCTTCTATTTTTAATTTTACTGCCTGCATCGCCAACCTGTATAGCACCGATGTAATTGTTAGGGGTCTATACGAGCGAATGTTATCTTTTTCTCCCTTGCCTTTATAGATTAAGTTCATTCTACTTTTTCGCCAACTGTCTGGTATTTCCCTCTCCTGTAAGCACTTTTCTACGGCTTTCAGCAGTGCTTCTTTAGTGTTATGTCCGAGTTCGTTAATGAGGCTGACGGGAACCCCATCTAAGCCCGGAGTAGTGCGCTTAGGAATTTTTCCTTCGGCCTTCTTCCAATTGAAATTCTCTAGTACTACATCTTCGTCGGTTGCTCTCCTTTGCGTACTTTTACTCACCGGGGGAATCCCCTGGGCGACCTTTTTAAACGAATCGGCTGTTATCTTTCGAATGTAACCTAGCGCTTCATATCCTTCGAATTTATTTCCTCCTTCATCTACCATATGTTGTTGCATTGTGACAGACTTCCTACCCAGCGCTTTTAGGTGGCTCCAAAATATCCTAGGCGCGGCCTTCTTCTTTTCGCGAATCTCTGTCATCCAGCGTTCACTTTCACCTTTAATTTTTGCCTCGACTAATTTCTGCACAATGGATTTTTGCTCTAAATATATTTCCCATATTTGGTTAACTTCGTCCTGTGGCCGCTTCTCCTTTTTTGCCTGTCTGTGCTCCCGTGATGCCTGACGTCGCATCTCGATCGCTTCCCGGATTTCTTTGTTCCACCAACTTTTTGGCTTTTTCTTTCCCTTCCAACAAATAGTTTTCTTCTCTATTTCCATTTCTTTCGTGATTACATGTAGCAGCTCACTGTACTTCCAGTCTTTGCCTGGTAGTTCGTCTACTTTTTCCTCGACTCTTGCGGCTATATTTGTTATTTGTTTGTGATTTAGATACGAGCTGCCAAACTTTGATTCTATGTTCTTATTTTCAGTTTTATATCCCATTTGTAATATTATGCGTTTATGATCACTACCCAAGCTGTTAATGCCTTCTTCGTCTATTCTCATGTCTCTAAGTTTGTCATATATTCCTTGTCATGAGACAGTAATCAATGCTCGATTGCCTGTTTCCGACTTCCCACGTGATCTGCCCCTCACACTTAGGCCCCACGTTAACTATCTCAAGACTATGTTGCTCGCAGAGATCTAGCAATAACTTGCCATTGGTGTCTGAATATCCGTCAAGGTCATGAATGTGAGCGTTCATGTCCCCTAGAAGGATTATTTCGGCATCATGACCAAATTCTTTAATATCGGTGCTTATGCATTTCACTATCTCCAGATTCTTTTCTCTGCAGTTATTCCCCGTCCACAAGTAAGCTACACCTAGCCACGTTTTCTTTCCACCTACTGTACCCGAAACCCATATGTGCTCTGAACACGTTTGTTTCACTCTCTCCCATTTTGTTCTGCTATGAATTAGCATTCCAACCCCCCCACCTCTTCTTTCTGATGTGATCCTGTTACATCCTTCCCAAACATAATTTTCAATATGTGGTGGCTCTTCCAAGTCTCTAAGGTGTGTTTCTGTAACCGCATAAACACCTATCTGTTCCTTGTTTAACTGTCTCTCAATCTCTAACCATTTTGCCTTTTTTCTGCCACCCTGCATGTTAATGTAACTAATTGCAACACGCGCCTTCTCCCTTCTTTTACCTTTTCTCTGTTTTTTCGCTATACTACCTGTCAAAGAGTCCCCCTGGTTGTTTTCCTCATTACAAGCTACCTTGGGCACCGAAGGGCGCGCGTGCCCCCCAAAAAAGCTACTGCGCGTCCTGCAAGACGCCAACCCACCTCATGGCCAAGCCTCCTATCGAAGTGTATTCCGTCTCTTCGAAAACCACCCCACCTGTGCACCTCTCTGTTTATTTCCACTACCTCGATGCCTTTCTCTCGACTAATTCGCCATATCTCTTTGTTTGCGACGACAACCGCTCTTTGCAAGCTGATATTTCGCACTGGTACTTCCGGTATTGTGCATACCACTATCTGCACCTGAGGGGAAATGGCGCGCATGTCATCGACCCCTTTCGCCAATGTGGTCGCTAGTTCGGCTGATTCTTTACTCAAGACGTCGTTTAGACCTCCCGCGATTATCACGAGGTTACGTCCATTAGACTTAGTTGCGAGTTCTGCGCTAGCTTGTCTCATCACTGATCCCAGCCTATGTCCCGGGAACTTCCCTATTAAAACTCGTTTGTCGCCTCTCACCCTTTCCTCGATTGCTTCTGCGCATGTAGCTAAATTCGAGTCCCCGGCGATTATCACGTGATCCGACTTTTCTGCTGGACTCTCCCGCACCTGGCCACTGCCCCCGTTACTAGCGCGTGCTACTGCTGTTGTTTTGTCCCCTCCCGTTCCCAAGACTACTTCGCGGAAAGTGGGTCCTGTGACCCTTGCACCTGTCTTTTCCAAACCTGTTTCCCCCTTCGCGCCTACCACTGTCGGGGTCGATGCCCCATTGTTGCCGCTGTCGCTTGCTACCTTTGCTGGCATGGCTGCCTTTGCTAATCCCTCCTCGGCTGACTTAAGCCTTTCCGCCATAGCCATCGTTTTTTCCCGCTCTGTCGCTACCGCTTTCTCCAGCTCGGAGATTCTCACCATGAGCTCATTCTGGGCGGCCATCATTATTTCCATTTTCGCCTCTAACTCGCATTGCTTACACTTGGCGTCAGCTGTCTCTGTCGTCTCATCCTCACAAACCTCTATTTTCCGCCCCATTCCGCATCCTGAACACTTTACGGTCTTTTTGACCATGGCTATAGATCGTTCACACGGTGGATTAGATACACTTAAAGCCAAATGATATCACAAAACTCCGCAAGTACGTTACACGTCAAAGCACCTGTGCACCTTTCAGCCACGTGGTGGCCGAACAAACAAATATTAAAAAAAAAAAAAAAACACCCGAGGCGACTGTCACACCACTTTGTAGCAACAGTACAAAGTTGTAAGCTCTATTAAGCTGCAATCTAGTGGATTAACTAAAAAAACAAGCTCGAATCATGCAAAAAAAAAAAAACACTTATCTGACGCTGTCATTCCGGAGCCCACGAAAAACACGTCCGTCCTCTAGCAGCACCAAACACGGGTCCGGCATGGCAGCGCCGCGGCGCGGGAGTTCACCGCAAAAGGCCCTCGCTCCTCCCATGTATTCGCGCGGCGCTTTGGACACTCCCCCTATTCTAGGTCACTCTACCCTGACGTCACATTCGTGAAGCCTCCACATCGCAAACACCCGCATCGCCTCCTAGCGAAGGAGCCTCGAAAAATTTCGCGATTTCCGCCATAGCCTCCTCTGTTTCCGCCGTGTCGTTTGCAAGCGCATGCGCGATTCGAGCCTTTTTTTTTTTTTCGCCGTACAAGCAGTACAAGCGGCGTCGCGGCGCAGTCGATTCACGCATGCTGCTCCTTGTGTGCGTTCTTTAGGAAAGCTACGCAATGCCCAGCTGTTGCGTATGGTTGCGTATACCCGGTGCAAATCGCGTGCACTGCGGAAAGTACCGGGTGTCACTTTTCATGTGTACGTACCCGTTCGCTTGCTGATCACTAATGCATGGTATTTGCATGCGAAGCTCTCGGATGTGCGCTCTGTTGCTTCTTACTCATTGTGTCAACTCAGAACACACGTGCACTTTTGTTTTTGGCGTCTGACGCGCCGTACATAACATGCGCCGAAGGCATCGTACGTTTTTAGAGGCTGTGTCATTCAACGAAAGGGCAATAAACTTATGTTGTTGTTATCGGACTACGTGATGTATGTATTGTGCGGTGTGCGCTCGCTGCGTGCTTGTTGTTGTGTGCGTACTGGAATTACAAACTTTACGTGCACGATCGAGTATACAATACAGCGGTGTCCTCTTTTCGACGTGAAGTTACGTCAACTATAGGTTGGCGTTGCGCCGAATAGCTACTACGCTCACTCCATATACACGAACAAAGAATCGCTAATCCGGCAACAGATCGGGAAATCGGGCTACGAGAAAGGGAAGGCCTAACGCCCAGCAGAACGCGTAAGTCACTGCTAGGTGAGTTCGAATACGATGATGCAGGGGCTGAACGTTTTTGATCACGGCACGTACCGGTATTCTGTACTGTTGCACAAAAACGCTTCACGAAAAATTTCAGCACGCCGCGCTCGGGCCTGCCACGCACGAACAGCCTTGTAAACGTCTGCTTACAACATTTTACTGCGCGCGAACCGCACAATACGCGCTAAGTTTACGCCGGGACTACAAATCTGCGCAGAAGCTACAGTGTACTTCTAGAACACTGTAGCAGAAGCTAATCACCGCGGAGAGCACGCCGCGGGGCGTCTGCTATTTTGTTTGCCCCATAAATCTGACGTCACTTCCGCCACACTTTTCGCAATGCATTGAAATAGGATAGGGCGACATTTGTTTTCCCTCTCCTAGCGTGCCTCGCCGCCTGATGCCTTCCGCATCGACCGTAGCAGCGGCGCTGCAGTCGCATCGGCACTATTACTGATGCGGCTTTCGTTGCGTTAGGAGTTGCGTGTCTATCATTGTTGAGCGTAGGACTTGTCGTCGTAAGCCTTGATGGACGAAACTTCAAAGCTTTTAATGGATGCTTGTTTCATAAATTCCTTTGAGAGATGCCTTGAGAGATAGGTCTCGTAGCCGAAGTGACTGCTGGAATATAAAATGAAAATGGTCTGAAAATGAAAATGAAAATGAAAATGAAATATAAAAATGAAAATGGTCCGATACCGACCGTGAAGATTCACGATCTCGGTGTAATTGAGCCGGACTTATTGCTGGGCTAACATTACTGTCAATTAAATAGACGCCGAACGACCACCAGAAGAAAGAGACAAACAGAAATTTAGGGGTGCCTTATTGATTTTTTTCTGTTTTAATGCTTCCTTCTGGCGGTGATTCGGCATCTAGTTTATTCAGAGTAACTGAGCTGCTCTATAGGAATTTAACTGTGCTCAGAAAGCTGTGTGCTGATATTCTGCCGAAAGCACTCGGAACATTTACCGCGCGTTGGCAAAGCTGTGTGTACGGTGCGTATCTTTACAAGTGATCTGTAAATGTGACTTTTTCGACATTACGAGGGCTCAAAGGTATCAATAATACCTCGACCGGTACAAATAACTGTCGTCCTCAGGGGCGTTGCATGGATATTGTTATTGGCGCCGGGTGGGGAGGTGAGACTTTACTGCCCGTATTCCCAACTGAAAAAACGACCTCGGCTCTATGCTGGCCCAACATGCATGGCCGACCTGGCCGTCCATGGCCCGAGCTTGGCCAACAAGGAAGGGCCGAGGGTGGAATTGGTTAATGGCCTCACACCTGCCGACCTCTGGCTGCCAACATAGGCCCAAGGCCATAGGCCGACCTTGTAGACATGAGGTGGTGCGCAGCTGGATTAAATAATCTTGTGCAAATAATCTAGTGCAGACAGTGCTTGTATTGTTTGATTATTACCCTCCGTCCCGTTTTCGCGCTGTTTTCATCGCAGTAAATAATCTAACTAGTTTCCGCCTACCTTGCCCACATTACACTCGAGAACCACACTTTGGTGACAGTATTTTGTAGCCACCTTTATAGCAAAACAACAGAGCAAAAACAGGCAGTGGAGACAATACATTGCAGTAAATATTAGAAAAGAACGCATTAGTTGCGAGCTTGAAGCAAATCCATGACATTTGTTCAAGAAGTTCACAGGTCTTTGTGTCTTCTCTAAAGATGCTCCAAAACTAAAATATGGTTGATCTAGCAAGTGTGGGCCTCTGTTAAAAGTCAGGTACGTCAGCACTTTATGCTCTTTCTTGACTTGTGTCATGCAGGATTACCTGTCACTTACACTATGCCAACTGGCCTAAGTTAATATGTCATCAGAAACTTTTTCTACGTATATGTAGCACCACATGTGTGATGTTATATAGTGTGTTCGTTACAGCGCATGCAGTACAGCGTGTACTCGTTTGGACCTTTGTGTCTACTGATATATGTGGCCTCCAAGGCTGAGAAATAAGGCTGTGAACCGCGGCCAGATGTAGCTTCAATTGCAGTGCTGACAAGAAGGCATCACAAGGCCTTCTTTCGGTAAATGGGATGCCACCAATTAAATTCATGCAACTGCTACGTATCACTAGCATAAACAGGAAACTGGACCTTTCAGTATAACTGTTAGCACTAATACATCTCTAAAAAACTGTTCATAAAATGAAGCAAATCTATGAGACTTTCTGAATTTTAAACAGTAGGACACTGACTTGCACGTGAGATGAAAAATATTGAAATTTGAATATATCTGGTGTATTGCAGGTATATGAAAAAATTTCGGAGGATGGCAATTGACAATTTGGCAATGGGCTACTCATTTATTTAAAAAATATACATATTTACAAGTAGGAGGGTAGCGAATTGGGCGAGTTGGAAAATGCTCATGATGGTTAGCGCAAACGCGACACAGACAAAGGAAAAAGAAACAACGACACAAGCGCTATCTAACAACTGAATGTTTATTGGGAAAATCACAAATATATATGTCTAAGAAAGAGAAAAAACAACAAACCCGCACATGCGCCAAAGATAATTGACAGATAAAAACGTGTCTGCTAACAAAACTACGCCCTTTCCAGGAAAGACACTTCCTCATCAATCAAAGCGATAGAGGGGCAGCTCACGCACGTGTCTTTCTTTTTTATCATCATCTTTTTTATCGCGGAGGCCTATGAGATGATAAAAAAGAAAGACACGTGCGTGAGCTGCCCCTCTATCGCTTTGATTGATGAGGAAGTGTCTTTCCTGGAAAGGGCGTAGTTTTGTTAGCAGACACGTTTTTATCTGTCAATTATCTTTGGCGCATGTGCGGGTTTGTTGTTTTTTCTCTTTCTTAGACATATATATTTGTGATTTTCCCAATAAACATTCAGTTGTTAGATAGCGCTTGTGTCGTTGTTTCTTCTTCCTTTGTCTGTGTCGCGTTTGCGCTAACCATCATGAGTATTTACAAGTACACAGCTTCACTCGGCTGTGAAAACACAACGGTTGTGAACAAGGTATTGCTTCACTTATTCCTCCAAGAGTATGTTTGCCACTCCTGCTTGAGACGACCGGCGCCTCTGGTTTCGGCCGCCTTCACAATCCTGGGCACCAATGAGCCAGCGCTTTACCACAGCACCGCACTTCGTGAGAGATGCTTGTTCGGGATAATGAGCTCTAAGGCAGGCTGCAATAAAGGAACACCAAGAGAGCAAGAACGAATGTCACGGGTTCAAAAAGACTCAAATTCGTTCAATCTATTTATAACAAATAGTCGAGTTGCCTTCTACTCTGAATACAAATATTAAAGTAAAGTTTAACAATGTGCTTGATTGGGCTGGTTGGTTCTGCATGGTAGACGACGAATAGAAACAGCGCTAGACAAAGTGAATGCTGTATTCTTTTACAATGGCAATATTTCCTTTAAACCTAAGAAATGTAACTCACTGCAGTGAGAAAAAAGGCATCGCGCTACAGTATTTGTCCTCTGTGCAAAGCGTTCAACATAATTATCTGTACATACGCATATAATGGACGCAGTTTTTTTTTCGAGATTTGGGGGGAAAATTGCGGGTGAGGCGGTTACACAAATTGATGCAACTTCACAACTTCAGAGTCACTAGCACTTCCCATCAACAGTTTTGGGTCAGGTTTGCAGGGTCACACTTATATTACATTAACATGACCTTAATGATACATAAGGGTTTTTGAATGCCACAGCAGCACCTACAACTGGAGCACGAAAAAAAAAATAGCAGTGAAACAACGAAAATACTAATCCTTTTCCTTGAAGGAGAAGAGCTGTACTTTGCAGGCAATGTCAGAAAGTATATATTTCAAATGCCTAGAACAGCAGCATCAAGAACGTCATAAGAAGTGAAACAGTGGGAAAAAAAACATAATTTCCCTTGAAGGGAAAAAGCTGGCCTTTGCAGTCAATGTCAGAAAAAAAATGCTTCAAGCTTGCTGCCACGTAACGAGACTTTAAAAATTGACGGTAATGATGGCCTGCAAGGGTGAGTGTAGAAGTCTCATTTGTTCTTTCACAGTTTACCAACGATGAGTATCTCAGACCCAGATGAAAGAAAATTCCTGACAAGAACAGTCCTGTTTCCACTAAGTAAGAGACAGTTGTCAGGCACCTTTGAGCTTATCACGCTCTCTTTCCACAGCACTTTACGGTACTGCTTCAGGGCAGGGTATGACAAAGAAGGACCACTGGAATGACAAGAAGAGGAAAGGATTCTATGTGTAGGAAATTGATTGATTTTATTGATTCATCACAATACATGTGATCGGAGGCGAAGGGAAAAGCCATTTGAATGGCTTGAGGGAGTCCTTCGCCCCCGTACAAAGACAGCAGCTCAGTTACAAGCATGTTCTTGACACTGTTAACACAAAAATTTGTAATGAGTCATGTTCAGCAAAATATGAATGGAAACGAACCACCAAAATATACATCGATTGTTAGTTACCCTTTACAGAACGTCCTGCATTTTCATACATCCTGTTTAGATCTGCGTGATGGACCAACACAACACTTCATCACTACTATAGTATTGCATTAGTGACAGCTTAAGTGTTTATTTATATAAAGTCAAACAATTTTAGACGAAGGGCTTAAATTAAGAAAAAATCATACAATTCAGACAATTTTACATCGCGAATATCAATTTCAGCAGCAGCTGATCCATCAGCAATTTCAGCAGCTGCTGAAATTCAGCAGCTGATCCATCGCTAACAACTGAGCAGGCTTGTGCTTCTACAATTCTACCATACAGCTGTTCCAACGGCTTCTTCCCACACCTCATGTGAGCCTTCAGGTCTTTCAAGTAGTTCTCAAAAGCAAAACAACTAAAGTTATCCAAACAGCCAAGCTGCCGGCAGCCATTGACCAAGTGAATGAGACCATGCACATTGTACACTAGGGATTCTTTCCCATATATTGACTTGCACTTGTCTATGAAACTCCGCAGCAAGCGATCAGTATAGTCAACGAAACAGTCCATTGATGAACAGGAAAGTATTGCAATGCCCACATGCAACTGTAGAAAATGCTCATACAAAGCCCGTGGCAAGATTTTCCTCAGAACAACAGGGCCTGAGTAAAGCAAGAACTGCCTGAACTCTGTGGCCTTCCATCGCTCGAATAACTCAAGTACTCGAGGTTTTTGAGCAAAATCGCTGGTTATGTGCTGCCGTAATGCAGCCAGATTTCCCGATAGCTGCATAACTGAGAAGTGCGCTAACCGCACCTTGAGTGGACCTCTCAACCAGTAGCCAATAAGCTTTCGCACAACCCCAAGGCACACCAAATGCATGTGATCCAGTGGAAAGCATGTTACCATTGGGATGCCAATTGATGTCAATGGGGAAGTGCCTTTGTGATGCTCCTTCTGAGTTTGCTCAGCAAATGACTGGTCAGTACGCAGTGCGCTGTCCATGCTTTGGTAAGTAACGCGCCCATAAAGATACACGCCCTTAGCGCAGCACTTGTCGCATCCATAGTAGCCAGAAAACAATTTCGTGGCTTTCACAAAGGCCTTTGCTGGTGTGTCACAGAGAATGGCTTAATCTACCTTATAAACTCTGGAGTTGTGCTGTATACCATTTGACAGCAAAGGACCCAGTTCTTCAATGAACCGTTCGAGGTACTCGTTAAGACAAGCTGGCTTCGTTGTGCCGCAAAATATCCCCACTGGGAAAATAATATCATTGTGCTTACTGCGCGGGTGGTGAACTTGTACAAGTATGGGCCATACTTGTGTGAAACTGCTTTTGAACAGCGGCAGGCCATCAATATTGACTGATATTGTCAGAACACCATCGGGAGTTGAATGCCACATGTCCAATGCACGTACTAAGCCGCTGTGAAGGTCGAAGTGGACGTACTGGCCATTGCCGAGTGTAGAAGTGGTACGTTTTGGCGTGTAGACATCAGAGCTGACTGTGTCTTCGGAAGACCAATAAAATGCGGCCTGAGAATGTCGAGAAGTGAATTCACTGCCGCTCTCCTGATGCGGTGCTTCACAGCCCAAGTCCTCAGCTGGCTCCTTACACTACCCTCATGAGACTCAGAAATGTCGGGCACTTCAACTAAGTCACGTTCATCGGTTTCGACAGGACTATGGGCCTCTCGACGCTGCGAGCCACTTCCGTCAGACTCCGCAGGATCTGAGCTTGAACACTGTGCCCGAGTCGCAACGAAAGAGGATGCAGAAGTACTCAAAGCTAAGCTGTGCCTCAGCGGTGCAAGACTATCATTTTCATCACTTGTTAAAAGTGATGCACTACCACCAGATTGCAAATGTGGGAATGTTGTCGCTGAGAATGCTGCCGCCTTTGCATCTTCTACGACTTGCTGCAAACACCGCATGCTACCTGTCTTCGCCAGATAAAGCTCTCGGCGACGTTTCGCCCTGAACAACCGCTCCATGGTCCAGCTTACCTTCCGACGTTTTGCTCAGGTGGTGTCGACATTGTGAAAAGCCAAGCGCCAAGCACTGCAGCGACGACCTTTCAGCTCCAAACAAAGGGTTAATTACGCCAGCGAAGTCGTTAGAGCCTGTTAAAACGTAGGCATTCCGTGGAAAGTCGTTACAAAACCCTACAGCGTACAAAAGCTGCCGTGTGTCAAACCGCCTTTTCGCAGACGACTTCAAAATTGTTTTGGCAGTGAAACAAAAGATAAAATTAGATCTAATATTTTATTATCAACTGTGAATTTATACACACTAAAATAAACATTTCGCCATCATTACTTCACAGAATAATATACTTGTACTTTGTGGTAGAAACCGAAACTTGTCGGTTTCTGGACAGCACTGCACTTACCCGTCGCTGAACGCTCAAATAAAAAGTTTTCGCTGACTGAGAAATCATGCGCGCGGTGAAGGAAAAAATAAATTCGTGCCCACAGATATATGCAACGTTGACTTGTGGCTGGCTCAAAGTACCTGGCCAACGTGGTAGGTAGCAAAGCATGGCCTTACGGAGGACCACGTTTGGTCGCCCGAGCTAAGGTGTGATGACCGGGCGGCAAACGTTGGCCGCCATTCGCGTGAATGCCGTGGGGCGGCGCTGTCGTCGGGGGCGCCGTCAGCGAACGTGGCCGTTATCCGTCCTCGGCAGGGAGAACGCTTCAGTAGAAGTGCGTTACCAAATTATATAAAACTTTAGCTGATAATGCAGTTCCTTAGCGCACAGCTTGTATTGCGCTACTGTTATGCGGTTTTGAAATACGGGGTACAGAGCCGCGTTTTGTTCCGACGGAAAGCAAGTGGTGGTCGCTCTGAAGGCGTGCAAGTATTTTAGTGTCACCCGAAAAGTCTTTAGAATAATCTTCATTACCCGATGACTATATGACTTGCTAATTTAGTGCCTGTTCACAAGAGTGGACCGCAAAGTAGTGTTTTAAATTATAGGCCCATTTCCCTTACAAGTGTTGCATGCAAAATACTTGAACATGTTCTATTATGACTCATATGAACACGCATTCCTTACTTAATCCTCAGCAGCACGGTTTTCGCAGTCGTTTTTCCTGTACAACACAATTACTTGAATGGACACACGACTTATCCTGTGCTTTAGATAAGGGTTTCTCCGTTGACTGCTTCTTCCTAGATTAAAAAAAAAAGCCTTTGGCGTTGCACGCCCACTCTTTAACAATTGAAAAACTAAAAATGTATAATGTGAACGATACAGTTAATTGTGAACTGGATAAACGAGTATTTAAATTTGAGAAGGCAGAAGGTCGTTATCAATAGTAAGACGCATCCCGGGAAGTTGATGTGTCCTCTAGCGTGCACCATGGGTCAGTCTTGGGTCCGCTATTGTTCCTCATCTACATAAATGACATTTGTTCCGGTATTTCATCACATATCAAATTATCTGCCGATGACTGCGTTTTGTACAGAATTATACATAGCTCCCATGATTGCACTACTCTCCAAAACGACCTCGACAGGGTTTTAGAATCGTGTGATAGGCGGCGTATGTTTATTAATGAAAAAAAAAAAACAGTGCATATGTGTTTCACTAGGAAAAAGGCCGCCCATGACTCTTTTTATGTTATAAATTCAACCAAGCTGCTATCAGTTCGCGAACACAAGCATCTTCGTGTATATTTCACACCAGACCTTTCCTGGAGCCGTCACATCAATCACGTCACAATTAAAGCTGGGCGTGTGCTAGGTTTCCTGCGCAGAAATGCAAAAAAGTTACCATTTGAGGCCAAGACTCAACTGTACATGTCTAACGTTCGATCTATCTTAGATTACGCTTGTGTTGTGTGGGATCCGTGGAAGGGAGGCGACGTGTCCAATTTAGAAAGAATTCAGAACATGGCTGTTCGGTTTGTCTGCTCTGACTATATACCAGGAATTTCAGTGTTCCAAAAGCAAAAGTAAGGCTTGGTTGGGAACTTCTACACAGACGAAGGGAATATCTGCGGTTGAAACTATTTCATAACATATTTCACGACCGTACGGGTCTGGACCCCTCGCGATACTTTCACAAACCGGATTACGTTTCGCTGCGATTACATCATGCCAATAAGATAAAGGAAATAAGCTGCCCGACTGACGCATTTAAAATGTCGCTTTTTCCGAGGACGATAAGCAAGTGGAATAGGTTGTCTCCTGAAGTAGCAGAAATTACTTCACATGAAGTATTTTCAAGTTCAGTGCTGGGTCTCCAGTAGTGTACTGGCGCGGTTGTGTAAGGACAAAACTGTGCTATGAACCCGATTTACATTGTGTATATCCCATGTATCACTACGTAAGTTGACAGTGAATTGCGTTTATTGTAATGTTAAAGAGTTGGAATCTGTATTCTGTATCGAAATATTGTATTCTCCCCCCCCCCCCCCCCCACTGTAATATGCCCTTGGGTGCTGTGGGTACTATGATAGATAAATAAATAAAGCATGAAAAAATTTCGGGGGGTGTCATAACCCCCTCACCCCCCCCCCCCCTTTTAGTTACGGCCCTGGGGGCCTAATTATGCTCCAATGCGCTCTGATCATTTTATTCGTGCGCCTCATTACGTGCGAAAGCAGATAACTTGATTTACGCCAACCAAATCAGGATTAAACCATGGCACATGGTAATACAACGTTCGGTGGTCTTTTCAGGCTCGATCAATTCAGATCCAAATAAATAAACGCAACATATGTTACTAGGTAAAGAAACTTTATTGTGTACAACAGAACGCACTTGATCGTTTCCGCGGCTTGTCTCATATCACACATGGCTTTCTTCTTTTGACTTTTTTGTCATTAATTTCTTTGACTTTTTATCATTCATTCTGCTGTTTGCGCAAATGCTTTGCGCAAACAGCAGAATTCTCTTGAAGCGGTTTGTCAGCCCTCGGTATGGCGAATGCCCACTTCAAGAACAGTTCGTGGCAAGTCGGTGCGTGGAAAAGGGACACTTTTCCGAACAAGATCTGTAGCCGGAATCACACCCTGGCACGAAGCACCAATAACGCCGAGTTTTTTTCTTTGAGATAGACGGCATCTTTGCCAGCACACAGCACTCATGAATAAACAGAACACGCCAACACTTCGCAGCAACTACACAACTACAAACCGCCGGCCAGGTGTTGACAGCCGGATTAGTGCCGCGGAAACGCTGACGGCGCCCCAGATGGCAGCGCTATGTTGTGCCCTAGCGGCGATCACGCGAAAGAGGACCACCCTCTCCTATGGCTGGCCGCCGCGCTCAGCACACCTCCCCTTCTAGCCACCCTACCCGAGCATTGGGTGCCGACTCTTTCCCTATCATCTGCCTACTGTCGGCTGAACGTCTTCGGCCAACTAATAACCAGCGTAATTGGTTGCCGATCAGGGCCACACTTTGGGCCGCCATTGGTCGGCCGACAATACCGGTTGCCGAGCACTGCCCAGTCGTTTACCGGCCGTCGGCCAATTTCAGTTGGGTTTGTGCGTGTAAATATATATGCACATGTGACACATGAAGCCATGGCAGGAGAAGCCGACGAGGAAGAAGTGGCGCGTGAATGGAATAAAAGTATGGCGTCTCAGCCACAACACGTCTACCACATCTAGCGTCACACTATCGACAGGATCTACCGTGCCCTTCATCATGGCAACATCCAAGAAAGTCATCAACATCCCAAAGTTCTCTGGAGCACCCGAGGACGTCCCCTTTGACAAGTGGCTCCGGCTCTTCGATGTGAAGACTGCGGCCGCTGCATGGACGGAGCGAGACAAGCTGTGCCACTTCTCCGATTACCTTGAAGGTGAGGCTTTCCGCTGGTTCCTCACCGAGGTGTTCGACACTGACGCATCTTGGGACAGCTTGTCCGAATGCATGAAGCAACGAAAAACGTGTCTCGGACGCCTTGCCGACCTAAAGGACGCACACCTTATTTCCGGGCTCAATGACGGCCTTCCCGCCGATATGGAAATGGCTCTTGCTGGGCTTAACCCGTCTACACCAGCGACGTGGCTTTCAGCTGCGTGTTTCAGTCGAAACACGCAGATCAACGCAGCAAGCGGCAGCGCCCGTCAGCGTCCGCCTAATACGCCGTTACGAACACCCGCTTCTGAATGCAGACACTGCGCAATGGATGGCTTACCCAGACAGATGCACTGGCACAATGAATGCCCACGACGCGCAAGCATTTCCGCCCTCTCTACCGACCAGGGAAACGAGGAGGGCGACCCAAAGATCATGTAATTCAGTTTGATGCACTCATTAACGGGTACCCTGTCAGCGCTACTCTTGATACTGGAGCTACGATCACCTGTATCAACGAAGCAGTGCTGGAGGCTCTTCACCTACAAATAATGAGGAATTCATGCATCTCAGTTCAACAAGTCACATCATCTACCAAAACTTTGGGTCGCGTCAATCTAATGATACAGATAGGAAAAGTCACAAGGGAAATTCAGGCACATGTTCTACAAGGCATGAAGAGCAACTTACTTCTTGGCTTGGACAGTGCCTGTCTCTTTAACTTGTCCCTGGACCTTGACACCCTGACTCTACGCCAAGAGAATGACATCCTGCATCCTCGTGCACCAAACCATGCCACGGCTAATATGGACGCTTCTTTGCAGGAAGTTGAAGTTTGCGATTTAGTGCATCTAAATGAAACTCAACAGTTCGCATTGAAGCAGCTTGTCCATAAGTACGACGACATTTTTTCCAAGTCACAGACAGACATCGGGTGCATCATCAGCGAAACGCATCACATTCTTCTCACGAACAATGTTCCCATCCGCAGGGCTCCCAATCGATGCTCAGAAGCCGATAGCGTTGAAATGGACAGACAGATCAACGACCTTCTTGCGAAAGGCGTCATACGACTGTCTACATCGCCATACGCTGCACCGGCACTTCTGGCAGAGAAAAAAGGGGAAGGACGCACGCGTTTCTGCATCGATTACCGCAAGCTAAACGCAGTGACGGTGCCCGACTATCAACCCATCCCTCGCATCGACGACGTTCTCGATTCTCTCGGGAAATCTACGTATTTCTCGACAACGTCTGGTTACTGGCACGTGAAGATGCATCCCGAAGACATTCCAAAAACGGCATTTGTCACACGTACCGGTCTCTACGAGTGGCTTGTCATGCCTTCATTCATTCATTCATTCATTCATTCATTCATTCAGTCATTCATTTTATTACCTCAAAGGTCCCGGTTGGGATATTACATGAGGGAGTGGGTATTACAAAGGCTAACAATATAATGGTAGTTATGATGGGATAGTTTCGATGAGCCGTTTAAATGCTTGGGTGTCGATGATGGTGGCGACTTCGGTGGGCAGGTCATTCCAGTCTTGGGCTGTGCGCAGGAAAAACGATTGATGAAAGGTCACAGTATGGGCTTGTGGTGGATATACTGCGTTACAGTGACTGTTGCGGGAAATGCGGTGGGCTCTTCTGATGTATGGGTTATCTAAAGGCAAAGAATGGAAGAATTTATGATAAAGGTTAAGACGTGCGATTTTGCGGCGCTTAGCCAGATCGGATAAGTTAATCTCTGCTTTTAGTGCCGAGATGCTTGATGTGTATGAATAGTTAGACAGTATAAAACGTGCCGCACGGTTCTGGACAGACTCGAGGGCGTAAGTGAGGTTATTGTGAGGATCAAAAATCGCATTAGCATATTCTAGCTTTGGCCGGACAAAGGTTTCGAAGGCAACTTTTTTAATAGGAGGAGCGAGCGAAAGGTTACGGCGTATATACCCTAGAGTACGATTAGCAGAATTGATTATGTGGTTAATATGACAGGTCCAAGTTAGGTCACGCGAGATGTACACACCAAGATATTTAAATGAAACGACAGTAGTAATCTGGTTGTTATTGATGCTGTAGTTATAAACAACGTGATGTTGACGACGGTGAATAGACATTAACACAGTTTTAGTTACATTCAAGGACATGAGCCAAGTGTTACACCAGTTCTGTATGCGGGTGAGGTCACATTGTAGTATGGAATGATCAGAGGGGTTATTAATTGCGCGGTAAACAACACAATCATCTGCGAACAGGCGGATGTGAGAAGAAATATTACAGGGGAGGTCATTAATGTATATCAAGAAGAGGAGGGGACCAAGTACGGTGCCTTGCGGTACGCCTGAAAGAACGGGTGTTAGAGATGAAGAGCGTGAGTTAGCATAAACAAATTGCTGACGGTTGGTTAAAAATCCTCGTATCCAGTTTAAAACACAGGGGTGGATGTTAAGACGGGATAATTTTAATAAAAGACGACCATGGGGGACCTTGTCGAATGCCTTTTTGAAGTCTAAGAATATAGTGTCAGTCGGAATGTTACGGTCTAGGTTTATGTGTAAATCATGCAGAAAAAGAGCAAGTTGAGTGTCACAGGAGTAATTTTTGCGAAAACCATGCTGACTTGGGTGAAAGAAATTTACAGATGTTAAGAAGTTAGCAGTATGCGAGTATATGATATGCTCCATTACTTTACAAGAGACGCTTGTTATAGAAATCGGACGGTAGTTACTCGGCGATGCTCGGCTTCCTTTCTTGAAGACTGGGATGACCTTGCCCACCTGCCAGTGATGTGGAACTGAACCGCTGTCGAGTGATTCCTGAAATATGAGCGACAAAAACAGGCTACACACATGTTTAGTATTTTTTAGCACTTTAGCATTGATGCCGTCTACTGCCGTGGATGATGAGTTATTCAATGATTCAATGACTTTGACTATGCCGCATGAATCAAATGTGATGCCTACGGAACGCCCCAGCCGCTTTCGAACGGGCTGTCAAGTCCATATTGACAAAACACCGCTTGACGCACGTCACGAATTACTTTGATGACATTGTTGTCTATTCCGACACGTTCCCAGACCACCTGAAGCATCTAGAGGCCGTTTTAAAAGCTTTCAAAAGCGAATTCGTCAAGCTGAAATTGAAGAAATGTCAATTCGCCCGAACCTCAGTTGAGTACCTGGGACACAAGGTATCGAATGGCACGGTCACTCCGAAACAAAGTAACGTGGATGCAATCCTACGGTTTCCGACACCATCACGCCCTAAAGAGTTACAGCGTTTTCTCGGCACTGTGAATGTTTACCGTCGCTACATCGCCCGCTTCAGTGAAATTGCTCACCCACTGACACGCCTGCTCAGCAAAGACGCCACCTGGAACTGGGATTCGGGCTGTGAGCTGGCTTTCACTCAGCTCAAGAAATGCGTAACAGAAGAGCCCATCCTTAAAATCTACGACGCCTCCAAACCTTGCGTGCTATACTGCGATGCGTCCAACAAAGGTATCGGCGCCGTCTTGAAGCAAGCGGATGATGAAGGTCGAGAGCATCCCATTGCATATGTGACGCTAGATGTGGTAGACGTGTTGTGGCTGAGACGCCATACTTTTATTCCATTCACACGCCACTTCTTCCTCGTCGGCTTCTCCTGCCATGGCTTCATGTGTCACACGATTCCCCCTCCCCCCGAAAGAGTGCGCGAGGTACTAACAAAAGTGGACGAGGAGTCTTATACGAGAAAATCAGGCCAATAGTTCCATGTCCCTAATGAGTTCAATGACCTCGCCAGTACTTTATAACACGGTTCAGCAGTCCGGTGATGTCCAGCACAGCTCTGGTGGGCGCGGCTGGCTGTTCCACAGCAGATAACATGGGCTTCCCCGGCGCCTGCATGCTGAGGAAAACACGGCTTGAGCTCCCGTGAAAAACGAAAACGGCTGGGAGACCTTGTAGCATCGGCAGGTCGGATGTCGTAGGCGTTGGGGTCTTTATCGTGGCTTGTACACGCTGTTTGACTCTCGTCTGCGTGTTCGTTGACCGAAGGTGATGGAGCGATGTCTGTGTTCTTGACGAGAACATGGGGTGGTTTCTTGCTTCTTTCGTCGTTTCCTGTGGTTTTGTCGCAGTTGTCTTGATCTGTGGCGCGGAAAGCGTCCTTGATGACGCTCCTTAATGCGGAGGTGCCTCAAATGTTGAAATTTTCGTCGGTTCCGTTGATGTCTCTTCTGGCAACCTTCTTTAGATGTAGTTTCAGTTCGTCGTTGTCCTTGTTCGAGTAGCCGTTGTAGTCTCTGGGGTTCTTCAAGTTTCTTCTTTTGGCGTTGTTGTTGTTGCCGGACTGGATGAGGTGGGCTTCTTGGAGTAAGATGAGTCTGGTTTTCTTTGCAAGTTGATGTGATCTGCAAACAGTCGGTACTCGGTGGTCTACTGTAAGGCTTGTCCGGCGATGAAAGTAGTGTGCCAGAATCATCAGCAACCTTCCCAGGGTGTACGTTCTGAGATGCCGTTCATTGTGGATGTTTCAATCAGTTGGCAGCGCGCAGGGTTTAGTGAATTCGAAACTTCTGCATTGCTTTGGCTCTCAGGTGAGTGATCACTGGCCGCTACAGCAGCAGCCATGACATCACCAGGTTTCGATTGCGAATGTAGGTACGGAAGCGTGCCATGAGCGTTATGAACAACTGAAGCGCCACTTGATGCAAAACCAAGTGGTGCGGCACGTATGCGATGCGACGAATCAGCTGCATTGGGTCGTTCAATAACGTACGTCTGGCGTACTATGGTGCAGTGAACAGGTAGAAAATGCCGATTTCTTTGCCCATGGGAAACCTGGCGGTAGCTTCGGTCTTTTGGGAAAAGGGTCTGGATGCGTTTCGGTCAGCAGATGCTTTACCTTGTCTGCTTGGAATTGTAAATTCCTAGTCGGTGTTCGAATGTGTGAGGGATAGTCGAAAGATTCATAAGATGGTACAATCATCGCCAATTTTCTCACATGAGGTCTTGTTTGGCAAATGTGCTTGCTGCGTAAAGACTTCGCGTTATTGTCATGAGCAACTTGAAAGGCCACCAGCTGATGGGTTATGGACAAGTCTTCATCGTATTTTTTAAATCGAATGATCATTTCTTCTTTGATTTTTTTCCAAGATTCGTCGTTTTGAAAGATGTGAGTGAGGTAAAACTTGAAAGCCTCACCAGTGACGTACTCGTTGAAGTTTTTGACCCTCTCCCGTTCTGACCATGATGCAGCGGTAGCGTGGACCTCGAAAAGGTGGAACCAGTCCTCTACGGGTCCATCGTCCGCCGATCCAGCGTACTTCGGGATGTCGAGGTCTGCCGATGATGCTGCCATGAAGCTGGTCACTGTATGCAGCGATGATCTTCTCAGGTGGTCTGTATGTGGTCAGGGCGTCTTCTTGGGAACGTTGATGATGCGTGGCTGATGAAGTGGCTGCCAGGTCTTCATCCTGTCGACTTGTGTAACGCAGGAGACATGATGGCTGTACGAAGATCCATGTTTATTAAACACTTCGTCTTCCTCTCTCACTACTACCGCACCACACCGTTCTCGTGTGGTCGTCACACACACATATATAAAAACATAATATCGCAAAGCGTACAGCACCACCGCCCCTCCTGGCTTCTTTTTTGACACTTTACAGATAAAGCAACGAAATTTTAATACAAAACATGCATTCTCAAAAAGAAGTTTTTGCAATGGCATCGATAGCTCAGGAAAAGTGAAATATAAGTTGTCCATTGAAAAGGAGAACCGGTTGTAGTGAATTAAGGCAGAATAACCGACGGGCTATATTTACATCTGCGCATTTTAAGATGCTTGAGATAAGCCCTGATGCATGAACTTTGTGCCTCGGAGGTGAACGCGCGCCTTCGGCTCGCGGCTCCTGCAGCTGGCTCGCCTTCCTGGTATTTTAAGCACTCAGAGGAAAGCATAACCGATGCATAGTAACCGCGGAAGCATAGGCGTGCGCAAGGGGGGCGGGGGGGGGGCGGCGAACTTTAGCACGACTTCGCCCGCCCGCCCCCCTCCCCACCCTGAAGGGGGACCCTGCGCATGCCTATGCGCGGAAGCACGCTGTTGAAACAAGATAGCCTTTCGGAGAGTTATTTGTACTCAGGTTACTCATGAAACAGTCGAGCGCATTGGAGCTCATATAAGGATCAATGCTCTGGATATCGTAGAGACTGCCGGCAGAAGAATGGTAGGCTTTCGTCGCTGGTTTGTTATTTCTTCGTAGTCACTTGTATGTAGCGCGGCTCGAAGTGTTGCTTGAAAACCGCACAGCAATCAGTGAGCAGCTACGTGCAAAATCCAATTGTCGCCTTCTTTGGGGGCCGGCAGGCTCGAAAAACAGGGAATATCTAGGAGCAATTTTGGCACGCCTGCATATTCACTCGTGCACCACGGCGCGTAGCAGGCGTTGAGACACCTATTAAAGCTCAGTAATGTACTAACCGCGATCAAAACGCGCAATTACACACTTTCGTAGGCTGCGACGCGCGCGCGCCAAATGCAGACGCTCTACACAGCTTCAGTACAAAGTGACTACAGCGCCGCCGCTACGATCGCCCGTCGGAGAATCACCCGAGATGCGGCGCGGCCGCTTCTTTCGTTCCACTATAGTTTCACTGCCCCCTTCTAGTACACTGTAGCCAGGCTGCAGTAGTGATCTAGAATAGGGTAGTGTCCAAAGCGCCGCGCGAAAGCATGGGAGGAGCGAGGGCCTTTTGCGGTGAACTGCCGCGCCGCGGCGCTGCCGTGCCGGCGGCTTTCCGAGTGGTGGAGTACTGTACACCGAACTTAGGACCTGTTATGTGCGCGTCTCCTGCCTTTGGCGAGTGAGGGTGTATCTTCAATATTTCTGTCTTTTTTCCTTTCTTAATTTTTTTCCGTGAGGCCAGGACACTGAATGTGTTTCCCCGTTGCAAAGGGGCAGGCCACCACTACATCATCATCATCATCATCATCATCGTTCTAGGCTCTAATAAAGTCCCTAGATTTTTCCCTGTTCTTTCTAAAGGAAAAATCTAGGGACTTTAGGCTCTAGGACTACGATTTAGTCATAGAGTTAATATACTGACTCTATGGATTTAGTGCAACAAAATGTGGATTGATGGTATTCAATGATCACGAAGACCATGCGGTCCTAATACAGGGCCAAAAAATACCGAGGGTAAGCGAGTACAATTAAGTACCTCGGAGTATGGGTAAATGAGGGGGATAGATATATGGAGGTACAAGAGAAAGCATCGGTAGCAAAGGGAAAGAGGAATGCTGCAATTATGAAGCACATAGCTTTATGGAGATACAATAGGTACGAGGTGCTTCGAGGGCTGTGGAAGGGTGTGATGGTCCCGGGGCTTACATTTGGGAACTCAGTGGTGTGCATGGAGTCAGAGGTACAATCAGGAATGGATGTAAATCAAAGGACGGTGGGCCGCCTCGCGTTGGGCACTGACGGGAAGACGACAAATGAGGCTGTAAAGGGTGATATGGGATGGACAGGCTTTGAAGTGAGGGAAGCTCAGAGCAAAATGAAATTCGAAGAGAGGCTGAGGAAAATGAAGAAGAGTAGATGAGCAGAGAAGGTTTTCAGGTATTTGTATAGAAAAAGCGTTGACACGCAGTGGAGAAAAAGAACTAGGAGGCTCACCAGTAAATATACGGCTAGCAGTGCGGGCGATATGGCAACAAGGAGCATTAAGCGGAAGGTCAGAGAGGCGGAAAGGACTTATTGGATGACAGCGATGGAAAAGAAGCCGGCTCTGAGTAACTACCGAAAGGGAAAAAACGAAATAAGGAGGGAAAGGTTTTATGATAATTCAAGGGGAAGCGCTTTACTGTTTGAAGCAATGTCGGGCTGCCTTAGAACGCGTAGTTATAAAGCGATATTCAGTAACGAAGAACAATGTACATGCTGCGGAGGAACTAAGGAAACGATGGAACATGTACTGATTGAATGTGGCGATATTCACCCAGGTATACGTGTGGACACGAGTCTACACCCAGGTAGCACAAAACGGATAATTGACGTTTTATAAACGTTTATCCGAGACGATAAAAACGTTTACAAAACGTCACGGAATAGAAGCTAAAGGTCTAGAAAACGTTTTATATCTCGTCTAATGTCCGGCTAGAATCCGTTTTTAAGACCATCTAGAAAACGTTTTTAAGACGATCTAAAAAACGTTTTTAAGACGTTCTAGAAAACGTTTTAAAAACGTCGCAAAAAATCCCATTTTTAAAACAGATAAAAATATCCCATTCCATCGTCTTTGAACAGGCCTTTTCTAAACGTTTTTAAGACGATCTAGAAAACGTTTTAAAAACGTCGCAAAAAATCCCATTTTAAAAATAAAAATATCCCATGCATCGTCTTTCAAAAGACGTTTTCTAAACGTTTTTAAGACGTCATGCAGGATCTCTTTTCTTTTAGCTGTTTTGTTTTTGCGCATGCAATTATACTAGTGCACGTTTTTAGGAAGCCCCCTCTGTTATAGTAATTACAGTTACTTTTTCCGTAATTACTATTACAGAGTGAGAGCTCAGTAGATTCACAGACAAAAGTGGTCATGTCATAATTTATTATGTAAAACAGCAACGATTCCTGTACAGCATAGAAACGTAAAAACCACGAAATGAGATATAGCATGCGGCCATATAATATTATTCAGAAGCGGCAAAAGAATACAAAATATCGCGATAATTAAAATGCAGCTACACAGTATCCAACCTTCAAGAACACTTTTTGTTGCATGATTCATCATTCGCAAAATTGTTGTCAAACAACTAACAGTGCAATATGACAAAATTTAAGATCTGGCACAGCCATTCTGCAATATGTAAGCGTCGACTCATTAGCCTTACTTAATCAAACGCAAAGATGAAGTGAACAGAAATTGTCGAAAAGGAATGTCGCTGAAGCCAACGCCTCGACAAGGGGACTAGTTTCCGTCAGGCAGGGGCGTAGCCAGAAAATTTTTTTTTGGGGGGGGAGGGGGGTTCAACCATACTTTATATATGTTCGTGCGTGCGTTTGTATGTGTGCGTGTATATAAACACGAGCAAAATAGAAAATTTCCGGGGGGGGGGGGGGTTGAACCACCCAACCTCTTGGCTACGCCCCTGCCGTCAGGGCTCTGACGAAGACAAGCATTCATGATGAAACATTTCCTCAACGCTTCATCTTCCGCTGAACTTTTTTCTTGTAGGAAGCAGAGAGAAAGAGAAGGAACAGAGGATAGGCAGGGAGGTTAAATAGCGTCCAGTTTGCTACCCTACTCATGGGAGGAAAATGAGGGAGTAAAAATAGAGAAAGAGACACATTTCACAACACACACACACAGAGGAGTGTATCACAGGTGGTCACTCAGTTTGGTGCCTTGAAGTACTGCAGGAGGGCTCGTGTGGTTTTCTGGGCTGATCTGCTATGAAGACAGACTCCCAAGATCTTTCCTTCGGGAAAAGGCCGACCGTCAAGTCTCCTGAAGGCACACTGGAGAGTCCGGCGATGTGTTTGAAATAGCATACAGTGGCACAAATGATGATCGATAGTCTCTATGCGGTTGCAGTTATCGCACATTGATGAATCTGCCCTACCAATCCGATAGGTGAATGAGAAGACGCTACACCGAGCCACAGCCAACACAGCAACACAACAAAAAGACATGGACAGTAGAAGTGGACAGGACAGCACTTACTCCTGTCCACTTCTACTGTCCACGTTTTTTTTTTTTTCAGTGTGCTTCAACCTAATTTTCCAAACATGAACGTAAACCAACAGGCCCAACTCACCATCTGCTCCAACACAGCACTCCAAGCAGGAAAGGAGGCATGCATCAAGCACCTGGTGTGTGTCTCCCTTCGTTTCAAAACAATCGTTCAGTAGCGCTACTTAAGACCACAGTTAAAGGAAATCGTCTCCAATGTGTTGAAATCACTAAGAACAAAACAAAACTGCAAAATAATATTTGGCCCACCGAGCCAAGAATGCGTAATGAAAAAAGAACGTAAATTGCTTGCAAAATCACTGTTGCTGAAGTGTATTGCTCACAAAATGAAACTTTTAGGAACGTTCTTACAACATGCCTCTGTTGGAACATTTCTCACTGAAAAAAATTTTGGAAAAAGCTCTGGCATCATTACAGAAGTAAGATAGACGTTGGGAACAAAAGGCGCCATTTTAGACGTTAGCTAAAAATATTTGTGGATGCAGCATACGTGTTTCAACGGTGCCCACTAAAGGAGTAACGGTTTCAGGCTTCGAAATGCAGCGTACAAAACTTATCACAGAAATTATGGTCTGACATCCCCAGAGAGCACACAGTTAAGCTTAAATGTGCCATGGCTAGCAGAAAATATGAGCACTGTAAATTACAGCGACATATAACAAAGAGTTCAACTAAACCAAGAGCCACTTACTAAAATGAATGAATAAAAATTAGGAATATGAAAATATCAGCCTGATAAAAAAAACATGATTCTTTTATGATGCCCAGTATTAGAAAATGTCAGGCTAAAAGAACAAATTAATGTTATAAGACACATCAGCTAAAGAAATTGGGACTCTTCCCCATTTTTTACTCAATAAGCACACAGCTGTAAACTCAGTATTGTCAGAGGCAGATCAGGGTATTGCACTTAGTACATCACATTTCTCAGTGTCAAAATATCACAATGTGTGGCAAGTCAGACTGAACACATGGCTTCATGACAAGTACTTGATGGAAATCACTAGGCACATCAGGAAGTCTGCAAAGAACACTACAAATAGCATACACACGAACGTTTGTTGTGCCATTAGCAGCATGGGGCAGCGTTCGACGTCAAATATATTTTAGCACAATAGCCCTAGTGCGGTTTCTTGAAGATGCCGACAAACAAAGACCCTCAAAAAGTTAACTGCTTTACAAACTGTGACCTTTTGTTTTTGAAAGTCTCCAAGGAAAAGAGGAAAATGTCAATCTCTTTACATCCATCTTTTTTTCATACTAAAACCTGTCAGTCAGCCCATCAAAAAGAACAAAGTAATAATTTAGTTGGTGTAGCCTTTATTTCTAAACATCTAGGGCAAGTACCATCTGCAATAAATAGTAGAAAAGATCATTTCATTATTTGTTAATATACCTATAGGACGGTGTGAAAAGTTGAAAACTCGATAACACCGCACGGCGACAGAGAGCGAGCCTGCTATATTTAACCAGGTGCGTCTCTTAACATCTAGGGCAGTACCACCTGCAATAAATAGTAGAAAAGATCATTTCATTATTTGCTATTATACCTAAAATAGTACGGCGTGAAAAGATGAAAACTCGATAACACCGTACGGCGACAGAGAGCGAGCCTGCTATATTTAACCAGGCACAAAAGACGCGCAAGAGAACCTCTTGGTTCTGTCAAGAGCTGCAGGCTTTACCGAGAAAGGAGGAGGTTAACAGAGTAGGGGAAACATAAATCAGAAGTCCGAAAGCGCATCGACATAGTCAAGGCAGCACTGAGAAAAAATGCCGAACTCCTCCCGTGAAACGCGTCTTTGACACTCATGCCCTCAGAAATTCGCAACTAACGGAGAAGCGTGACCAGCCTCTCGTTACATGCAACTAGTACTGTGGAAGAAACCATGAACCAGTACGCTGTCGCTGCAAAGATTCTCGCATCCACAAACTTCAGTGACACAATAAAACAGATGACGCATGCCGTAACTTCCAACAATGCAGTTTTAAAATTGGGTGATCGCCATTGCGCATGCATTATACGCTACGTACATAACAAACATTATCTGCGTATCCAATTGTAAAACTGGCTACTCCGCATGCGTCGCACGCCATCCTCTTGCGTACGCACGTTAAGTGGCGGAAATAGCATATGCGCCCAACGAACGCTATCTTTGCGTACCCCATTCTAAAACTGCTTCTTACGCGGCACACGTAGCTTAAGCTAACGTATATATTAAAACTACCTCATCAAGCGGCCAAGAAAAAAACGGTCATTGTGCTGAAATTGGGTTAACAAATATACATACGGTTTTCGCTCATGTTCGTTCGAACATGGACGGAAACCATGACGTGCACTTACGTTTCGACAGCCTTATCATGTATGCTGAAAAAATTCCGCAATCACGTACTGCTGAAACATGTCGCACATGCAGCCCGTGATGCAATGGAACACGCTTTTTCATTTGCCATAGTTCTCAAATACTGAGCGCAAATGCAGTAAAAATGAACTTACCTTCAAAAATGACAGAAGCCCGTGGTTTACAGTATCCGCAAATCCACAGAAAACTAATCGCACATCAAAGTAACCACGCCCGTCCCTCGAGCATAGAAGAAAGGAAGTTGCGAGCGCGTCCCGCGCGCAAGCCGATGAGTGAAGTTTTCCACAGAGAATCTTACGGGACTCTAACCGTCAGTCAGCGTAACAGTCGCTCCACACAGACATACTTGCATTCGGGTCCACAAGTCTAACACGCAGCGAAGTATAGTTTCTTCACAGCTGCGTTTATAGCCTCCACGAACCACGACACAAGCACGAAATATAGCAAAAGAGTGCATGACCGATGAGCTCGACCGTCCATGCGAAATCGGCGAGTTTAACTGACATTGCAGAAGCAACGGCCGCGCGGATGGATACAGTCAGCGCTAAGGCCTTCGTGCGGAAGTTAGACAGTTATCGCTGCGAGTAAATTACAGTAAATTACGTAAAGTTTACTGGTTAACGAACTTTGAAGTCTTCATTATTGCTGATGCAATGTAGACACCATACGCCTTTATCCTTTTGCGCGTTACTTTCTTTATCGCAATGAGAGATGGCGTGCGCAGGCTCGAGTTCAAATTTCAATTCGCGCATGCATGGGCCAAGTGGCGCGCAGTCCGCTGCTGGGCGACAAAACGTCTTATAAAGTGCGTCTTCTAGACGTCACGAACAAGACGTTTTTAAAACGTCGAAATTAGTTTAGGATCGAAGAAACGTCTTGAAATATACGTTCCATACCAAAATGATCTAAAAAAATGCCTTTTCTAGACGTTATCAAAAACGGATATAATACGGATTTTCTGTGACGTTTTTAAGACGTCGAAATTGGTTTAGAATCGAACAAACGTCTTGAAATATACATTGCAGACCAAAATGGTCTTAAAAAATGCGTTTTGAAGACGTTATCAAAAACGGATATAATACGGATTTTCTGTGACGTTTTTAAAACGTCGAAATTGGTTTAGAATCCGTTTTATCCCATTTATCCCTAAAAAAAAACGTTTTCTAGACCATGTGTGCTACCTGGGACATGAAGCCTTGGGTTTTAGTGACAACAATGGAAAGCTGAACACGTCCGCGATAGAAATAAGAGACGGTTAGAGTATTGGTGGCAGAAAAGTAGAGATAAAGTACAAAAATAAATAATGGGGGAAAATAAGGTCATTCTGCCTTAAGAGGCAGAGAGATGGACCGTGAATTTATATTTTTTTTGTATAATAACATAGATGTAATCAGGGAGATAAGGTATTAGGCCAACATAAAACAAGGAAGGTTTTTTTTTTTCGAGCCTGGTGGGAGACATGTCACCGCCCCGTTATAAAGGGGACGCTCATAGCATCCATCCGTCCATCCATCCGTTCGAGGGCAGGGAAGCTAGCAGCAAGATAGAATTTGAGGAGCGATTGAGAAAAATGGGAGAGGGAGAGTTGGGCTAGAAAAGTTTTCAGCTACTTGTACATGAAGAATGTTGATACTAAATGGAGGAAGCGAACTCGAAAATTGTCAAGCAAGTATTTAGACAACAGCAGAATACCAAGCCAAAAGGAAACATCGGTTAAGAAGAAGGTGAAGGAAACAGAGAGGGACATGTGGAAAATGGGGATGCTTACGAAATCATCACTGGAGACCTACCGAACTTTCAAGCAGGAAATTGCAAAAGAAAAGATCTACGATAATTCTCGGGGTAGCTCTCTGCTGTTTGAGGCCAGGACGGGAGTATTGCGGACCAAAACGTACCGAGCCAAATACGAAGGCACAGACACGTTATGTAGTGCGTGTGGAGAGGAGGAGGAAACAGCTGAACATTTGATAATGTTCTGTAAAGGGCTTCACCCTACAGTCCAAGATAATGGCGCGGAATTTTTCAAAGCATTGGGGTTTAGGGACAGTGAAGGCAAAATAGACTTTAAACGAATAGAAATAACCAGGAGGAGGCTAACCGATTGGTGGCTACAATCAAGGCACGAGTGAAATGTAATCCTTCAATACATAGTGATAGTACTTAACTTTATGGCTAGGTGGCGTGAGCGTCCGCCCGATCTAAAGGGCACATCCATCCATCCATCCATCCATCCATCCATCCATCCATCCATCCATCCATCCATCCATCCATCCATCCATCCATCCATCCATCCATCCATCCGTTTTGGGCACAGTATTAGTATGGTCCCTTGAATACTAGTATTAGTAGAGTGACCTAAGGTCCATTCGATTCACCCTGCACTATCTGAACTGGTTCATGGTGGTGACGTCAGAGTGCCGTCGTCGTGCAGGGAACGTTTCAGAAAGTGCAATAGCAACGAGATGCCGAAACGAATACGAGAGTGCAGATGTCGTGCGAGCCCTCTGCTACGGTCGGCTGTCTCGCGAATTGTGGAGGTTGTGATTCGTAAAAGTCGCCGCCGCTTACGATGCCTGGCATTTCAAACTACCGGAAAACATTCAGTGACGAATTTGTTGGGCGCCGTTAAAATAGCCACGAATGCAGCCGGCTGCGTCGTCTGCTGCGGTTACAGCCATCTTTGGTCCGTTCGATTCGCCTGCACCACCGGAGTGCTGCACCTTTCCATTCGTTACAGCAGTGCAGCAATGGCGGGCTCTGAACCACGCCATTCGTTTCAAAAGGTGCAGGAGTGGTTCAGCACTGGTTCACGATTTTCCTGCACCCTCTATGCTGACGGTGCCGGCTTGGTGCAGTCTTGCGCGTGCGCACTACCCAGGCAGCACGCCGCCATTGGACCGATCTCGGCCCAACGTCGGCAAATGACGGCAGCAATATTGGCCCCACGTCGGCAAATCACGCTCGCGCTACTTTCACCCGCATCGGCCCGACGTTGGCTAGCCGCCGTTGGGCCGATACGGGCTTGCCGGCTTGGGGCCGACGTGGGCTAGCCAGCGTCGGTCCGAGACGGGCCTGTCGTTATTCAGCCGATGATGGCAAGCCGTCATTGGGCCTATGTATGCTAGCCGATGCTGGCGTGGTGTCGGCCCCGCCGACGTCGGGTAGCCGCCGGCGTGACCGTTTACACCAGATATTAGAGAGTTTTAGCACTGGGGACCCCAAGCCACCTGCGTACGCACGCTTTTGCGTTCCTGTGTACTCCCAGCCGCATCCACCGAGAATACAAAAGAGCGCAAGGGCCCGCGCGCCCCCAAGCCCGCGGGAACCCAGCACTGAAACTCTCTATTATGTTTTAGCAGTGGTGGCTTACCGTGCGTTAAGTACGGCAGTACTGTACCGTCGTGGTCTGCACGTAGCTAGTTTATATGGGGACACCGGAGGTAGTTGCTCGATGCGTAAAGTAATTTGATCAGGCAGGCTGATACACGTGTTATAATGTAAAATGGCTGCGTGCCGACCACGGCAGTTTGGTATTACTCTGGTTACTGTACTGTAAGTCAGCAGCGCTAAAATAGACTAATCGCGGCCCAACGGCATTCATCGACTACCATTGGTGCCATATTCGAAAAATGCTTCATAATTAGAACGACTGCTCCACTGATGTCTTAGTGTGCGATTAAGACCTACAATTCTGTCGAACCGTGCAAGGCCGAGAACGAAAGTTAATATTGTCTCTAACACAACTAAATTGATGAAAGGCCTGCTGCACCAACTACGCATGCGTCTGAGAAATTAAGGAGCAACACATTTGCAAGGTGATAAACACAAATTTATTCACAGATATGAACACACGCCAGCAGTTCCGGAATAATTATGCCGTAAAGGAATATCTAAACATCTATAGATATCGTAGCCAACATCTAAAACAACCCCACAGCCACCGTATTCCTCAAAAAAAAAATCACGCCATATCCACGAAGTGAATGATGATGAGTGGGCGAAGCTCCGGAGGTAATCTGGTAAACCGCCAATCCCCGTAAATTTTGCCTACTCGATCATCATACAAAGACCTGACACACAAACGCGGGGGTCCTCATATATGACTTAAGCTCAGGGGAACGTTTATTGTCGGCGTTACCGTTTTGCCTTTCGAGGGCGAGAGCGCCTTCACGATTGTTTTCATCCATGGCAGAAAGAGAATGCGTGGTCTGCAACACGCTTATACCTCATGGTCATCAGCGTCATCGTTATCACGTGTAGTGGGTACATTCCAATATACTGGAACGCGCTTATTCTTCATGGTCATCAGTAGTGTCATCGTCATCGTTATCACGTGTAGTGGGTACATTCCACTATAGGGAACCAGCGCTGGAGTTTGGATGGACGGATGGATGCTACGAGCGTCCCCTTTAAAACGGGGCGGTGACATGTCTGCCACCAGGCTCGAAGAAAAAAAAAAGAAAGAAAAAAAAAACCTTCCTTGTTTTATGTTGGCCTAATACCTTATCCACATTGATTAAATCTATGTTATTATACCAAAAAAATATGATTTCACGGTCCATCTCTCTGCCTCTTAAGGCAGAATGACCTTATTTTTCCCCATTATTTATTTTTCTACTTTATCTCCACCTTTCTGCCACCAATACTCTAACCGTCTCTTACTTATTTCTATCGCGGACGTGTTCAGCTTTCCATTGTTGTCCCTAAAACCCAAGGCTTCCTGTAGACTCGTGCCCACACGTATACCTGGGTGAATATCGCCACATTCAATCAGTACATGTTCCATCGTTTCCTTAGTTTCGCCGCAGCATGTACATTGTTCTGCTTCGTTACTGAATCTCGCTTTATAACTACGCGTTCTAAGGCAGCCCGACCTTGCTTCAAACAGTAAAGCGCTTCCCCTTGAATTATCATAAAACCTTTCCCTCCTTATTTCGTTTTTCCCTTTCGGTAGTTACTCAGAGCCGGCTTCTTTTCCATCGCTGTCATCCAATAAGTCCTCTCCCACTCTCTGACCTTCCGCTTAATGCTCCTTGTTGCCATATCACCCGCACTGCTAGCCGTATATTTACTGGTGAGCCTCCTAGTTCTTTTTCTCCACTGCGTGTCAACGCTTTTTCTATACAAATACCTGAAAACCTTCTCTGCCCATCTATTCTTCTTCATTTTCCTCAGCCTCTCTTCGAATCTCATTTTGCTCTGAGCTTCAATCACTTCAAAGCCTGTCCATCCCATATCTCCCTTTACAGCCTCATTTGTCGTCTTCCCGTGAGCGCCCAACGCGAGGCGGCCCACCGCCCTTTGATTTACATCCATTCCTGATTGTACCTCTGACTTCATGCACAGCAGTGAGTTCCCAAATGTAAGTCCCGGGACCATCACACCCTTCCACAGCCCTCGAAGCACCTCGTACCTATTGTATCCCCATAAAGCTCTGTGCTTCATAATTGCAGCATTCCTCTTTCCGTTTGCTACCGATGCTTTCTCTTGTACCTCCATATATCTATCCCCCTCATTTACCCATACTCCGAGGTACTTGTACTCGCTTACCCTCGGTATTTTTTGGCCCTGTATGAAGACCGCATGGTCTTCGTGATCATTGAATACCATCAATCCACATTTTGTTGCACTAAATCCTAGTCCTAGAGCCTCACATTCCCTTCCGCATATATCTGCCAGTCGCTGTATATCATCTTCACTGTCCGCAAATACGACAATATCATCAGCATAAAATAGACCTGGAAGCTTCTGCTCAACCATCGTGCCGACCTGTTTGTGCGACAAATTAAATCCAATTTTGCTACCTTCTAGCGCTTTTTCCATCCTCACCATGTACAGCATGAATAACAGCGGGGACAAAGGACATCCCTGTCTCAGCCCCTTGCTAATTTCAACGCTGTCCTTGCTACTTATTCCTTCCCATTCTATACAAACTGTATTTTCTCGGTATATTTCCCTCAAAAGCTGTATACAGTCGTCCCCTATGCCCACTTCTTTCAATATATCCCACAAAATTTCCTGATTAACGTTGTCATACGCCCCGGTGCTACGTATAAGGGCCTGTTTTCTATTTTAGATATTTCTATACACTGGGTAAGAACAAACAGATTATCGTCTAACCGCCTGTCGATTCGAAATCCATTCTGAAGTTCTCCCAAAATATCATTTTGTTCTACCCACGCTTCTATTTTTAATTTTACTGCCTGCATCGCCAACCTGTATAGCACCGATGTAATGGTTAGCGGTCTATACGAGCGAATGTTATTCTTTTCTCCCCTGCCTTTATAGATTAAGTTCATTCTACTTTTTCGCCAACTGTCTGGTATTTGCCTCTCCTGTAAGCACTTTTCTACGGCTTTCAGCAGTGATTCTTTGGTGTTATGTCCGAGTTCGTTAATGAGGCTGACGGGAACCCCATCTGAGCCCGGAGTAGTGCGCTTAGGAATTTTTCCTTCGGCCTTCTTCCAATTGAGATTCTCTAGTACTACATCTTCGTCAGTTGCACTCCTTTGCGTACTTTTACTCACCGGGGGAATCCCCTGGGTGACCTTTTTAAACGAATCGGCTGTTATCTTTCGGATGTAACCTAGCGCTTCATGCCCTTCCAGTTGATTTCCTCCTTCATCTACCAAACGTTGTTGCATTGTGACAGACTTCCTGCCTAGCGCTTTTAGGTGGCTCCAAAATATCCTAGGCGCGGATTTCTTCTTTTCGCGAATCTCTGTCATCCAGCGTTCGCTTTCACCTTTAATTTTTGCCTCGACTAATTTCTGGCAAAAATTAAAGGTGAAAGTGAACGCTGGATGACAGAGATTCGCGAAAAGAAGAAGTCCGCGCCTAGGATATTTTGGAGCCACCTAAAAGCACCTACCTAAAAGCCACCTAAAAGCGCCACCGCGGTGTGGGCAGTGCCGCCCTGGCGGCCAAAGCGCGCATACTCCAGCCGCTCCCGCGGACGAGAGTGGCGACTGGTTGAGGCGATGCGGGTGCGTATCGCCGAAACAAAACTAAAGGGTGCTGGCGGTACTGTTGCGCATACAAGTGCCACAATACGTAGAAATGAGGGGGGATGTACCCTTCTATGCTTTTCCTTCTAAAACTTATGAATAGGAACGAATGCGGCGTTGCATCCGGGCAGTCAGGCGAGCACAGTATGTTCTGCTATCACTCTCCTGTTTAGTGGCGTCGGGCTGATTTTTAAACCGAATTGCGCGTGTCTGCTATATTTATTCCATAGTGAGGGCCACCAGTGGAAACCGGGACCAACGAGGAGAATTTAATCAGTGTTTTGTCGTAAACAAAATTTACATATTATGCAGCATGCGGCATATGTAACAATCTTTTCATCTGACCACCACCAAGCTCCTTGTGATGCCACCGCGTGCAGTGAATATGATACGATAGGCAGGTAGTTCACATTATTTGCAAACAGTTACGCAGAAGGAAAGCTGTCTGTCTACAAGATGCGTACGGGGGCACGTTCGCTGAAGCTGCTGAACTGTTATGAGAAATTAGAGCACTGCACGGGCCCGGGCCGGCCCGAAAGCCCGGGCCCGGCCCGGCCCGCGGGCCGGGCCGGGCCGGGTAAGGGATTGTTGGATCGGGCCCGGGCCGGGCTCGGGCCCGTGATATTCGGGCTCGGGTCGGGCTCGGGCCTGAGCCAGGCCCGTATTAGGCCCGGGTCTCATACGTATTTGTATAATCACGCTCCGGACACCCGACACGTCACGTCGACGGGGATCGCTAAAGAGGCCGCCGGCTGGTTCACTTCGGCGCTCTAATAGACAGTTGTTTTGGAAGCCCTTAGTCCGGTCTCGCTTTAAGGCGTAACATTTTCAAAGATCGAAGGCGGTCACACGAAGACGACGAGACAGCCATCTTCGGGGAACAGCGAGGACGGTGGCTCGCTTTGACAGATCTATGGCACTGCGGTGGCGGTGACTCGGGGAAGAAGGGTGGGACAAAGAACGTTCTTGTTTTGAACACGAAAACGTTGTGTACGTTGGGTGCAGTTGTCTGCCGAGGAGTCAACACGACAGCTTTAATTTATGTAACGCTGCCCAGCCTGGTGTATTCCTACCAGAAGCAGCTAGAGCACGTTTTTTTTTTTCATTGCATTGTGCAATAGATGAAGTTTGCAGACTTGCTACTTTTACTCAACAGCCCTAGCTCGTATGTAATTGATGTAAAACTTAAACTAAAAATGTCTGCCATGTTTTTTTTTTCAGTTTATGGAGGTATATTTTATAGTCGTTCTTTGAAATGCAAAAATAAGATTGCGTGGTTAGCACTGCGTGCGTACATGAAACAGCCAGCTATGACTCCAATTATATTTTATATTGCCCTGCAATTATTTCGCAAGAGTGTTACGGGCGTAATTAACCGAAAGTATACACAGTACCAGTGAAAGTCGTGACACTGAAAGAAGTTCCCAAAACAATCTCGAGAAAATATCTTGTGTGTGGCAGGTATCTTCCCACGAAACACAAGAAAAGCTAGAAAACTTCTACTAAACATCTAGAAAGGAAACTCCAAAAGTATATTAGAAGTTTAGTTGAGATGTTATTTAGACGTAAGCAGCTTGAAAACTTCCTGTAGCTGTGCTAACGCCACGTTATTAGAAGTCTAGAAAACTGCTTGCAAGAATTCTAAAAAACTTCTTGCTAGATCTTTTTAAGAGCTTTTTTAGACATTCATTTTTCATGCAAACCAGCTTGTTGAGGAGCTTGCCCTAGTCAATTCGTTGCATCATGCAGCCTTTTGCAATCGTGTTTTAGCTGTTCACTGTCAAGCGTAATAGGTAAAGGGATGCCTGCGTAATATGGCATCACATTAATTTCTCGAGCTACTCTAGCGAGCAGGATTGATAATTCAAAAAAGGCAGAAGTTGAGGGGAAGATGGAAGCTTGAAGAGATGACCAATTCTTCGACACGGGGTGTCGCTGGAGCCATTTCGACAAGCAGACTTGTCAATTCACAGCTTTGAAGAAGACAAGTTTGCTTGTCGAAGCGCTGACTCCAGCGACACACCTTGTCGAAGAATTTCTCATCTCTTCAAGCTTCCATCTTCCCCTCAACTTCTGCCTTTTTTGAATTATCAATCCTGCTCGCTATATATAGAGTAGCTCGAGAAATTAATGTGACGCCATATTACGCAGGCATCCCTTTACCTATTACGCTTGACAGTGAACAGCTAAAACGTGATTGCAAAACACTGGCATGATACAACGAATTGACTAGCGTGTTGCTGGAGCCAACATTTTGACAAACTAACTTGTCTTCAAGTTCCAGCCCGGCGGCACCCTGTGTTCAAGAATTTTTTATCTCAGCAAAATTGGTGTTCTTCTGGCCAAAGAATTGGTTAGCCCTATTTATTCAGACATGACATTGCCTTAATTCATTGTTCTCAACACATCTAAGCATTTTGATGTCGGGCCATTTTCATTACTTGTGTTTTATGGAATACGTTATACCACGCTTCCAAAAGTAAATGCGAAATTCCAACAAATGTTGTTACCATGCATAACCTTTATTGTAGCAATTCCAAACAATATGTTGGCCACTTGACATAGGCTGGAGCAATGGAATTGATGACTTTGTTCAAGAACCTGCACGCAAAAGGCACAGTAAAGTACAACGTGTCTCAATCAATCAGACATGTATCAGCACAACAAAAATCGGAAGGCTGTCTTGGCAAACACACGAGCACAGCAGCAATACTTTGCTAAATCATCGAACATTTGTAAACGCCAATAGGAGCAGTTCAATGGCTTATTTTGTCTCAATGAAGTAAATTTAGATATGTTAAAGAATCTTGGGTAGGCAAAATTTAGAGTTCCTCTACAATGGTGTGTGTCAATAATATCGTGGTTTTGGGAATACCTGGAATTCTAATTTCAGCCTGCACACAAAAGGCACGATGAGCCAGGAAAATGTTTCAGTCAAGCATGCACCTACACCAGCATAACCAAGAAACAAATAAAACGAAACAAGAAGCTAGTTTGGTTAAACAACAACAAACACCGTAGCACAGGGCGACAGTGGTTTAGGGAAAAATTCGCCCTAGTTGGTAGCACATGCAAAGAATTTTTTCGCATAACCAACACAAGAACAAAAATGGAGACACAACATGTGCACTAACTTTCAGTAGAATGGTTTATTGCACACGAGGCAAACGGTTGCACAATGCCGGGGCACTCACACTGCACCAAGACGCAATGCACCGAGATTTGTCTTTTTCCATTTCATTTTTAGATATACATAACACTCATAAACTCACAGACTACTGCACATTCCAGAAAGTCTATTCTTTATCTGACAAGGACAGGGACAGAGTACTAACACAAGTGGTACGGATATTTGCGATTTTGGCAGCTTATAGTATTCAATCTCGTTAGTTAAGCTCTATTGGTTGATAAAACCTTTGAGTTCTGCTAGAAAGGTTCACACCCACACGCTCTACAGGACAATGCAAGCCACCAATCATTGGCTTTATTTACAAGATTACAATGCTCTATTAACCTATCATTCATGCAGCTGCTTGTTTACACGACATACTGCTTACTGCAGGAAAGAGGTATCTGATAAGCGACAGTTTCTCCACATTCCACAAACCGCATTCTATGTCGTTTCTGGCAAGCAGTTGTCTTCTTCGATGCTTGGCTGCTAATTCTGCAAATCGATTTCAGCTTTCATGGAGCGGAAAAACTATTTGTACATTAGCAAGTGACATCAACCTTATGATGTAGTGCAAAATTTCGTGCAAGTGTGGCACAACAGCTATTCCTTTTTGAGCAACATCACTGTTGGAATGGCAGACTAGAGCAATGGAGTGGTACTTCCTAATCGGGACCTCTGCGACTAACACCTTTGTTTGAGTGACGTGTTGTGTGTAAATCTTTCCAATGTGCTATGTGTTCCGTTGAGTTGTTGCGCTATTCAAGTACAGAATAAAAAGGTTGGCATCACGTGCTAATGTGCAAGTAGTTTTTCAGCTCGATGCAAGCTGAAATCGATTTGCAGAATCAGCACTCAAGCACCAAAGACGACGACTGCCTGCAAGAAACAACATAGGACACAGTTTCTGGAATGCAGAGAAGCTGTCATTTATCAGATACCTCTTTCATGCGGTAAGCAGTATGCCGGGAAATGGGCCACTGCAGGAATGATAGGTTAAGAGAGCATTTTTAAAAGAGGCGAGCGAATGTTGGGTGAGTTAGTGTCTCGACATAGTAAATACCATCGTAAGTAGCGCAACTAGACAGGACAACAGTGTTCGTCTGTTCCTTTCTGTTGTCCTGCCTAGTTGCGGTACATACAATGGCATTTATAAGACAGCATTGTAATCTTGTAAACACGATGGATGTCTGGCGTTACAGTGTAGAGCATGTGAGTGGGAACCTTTCTTTCAGAACACAAATGTTTTATCAGCTAATAGAGTTGAACTAACGAAGTTGATAATAGAAGCTGCATAAATTGCAATAGGGGGTATCAATTTTGTTAGCACTCCTCGACTGTCCTTCTCGAATGAAGCACTGACTTTCTTGAACATGGAGTAGTTCGCGAAGTGATCAGTATGCCGTATAATTTGCTAAAATAAAGCGGAAGAAGACATCTCTCTGCATGGCACCTTGGTTAAGCTTGAATGCACCACCCCATTGTCTACAAGTGCCTCGTGTGCAATAAACCATTTTTTTTAATGTTAGTGCACAGATTGTCCCTTTTCGGCTTTGTGTATTGTGTATTTCATGTACTCTGTTTGCGTAGGCATTCAGTAACTGCCTACTGTGCTTGCACCTTTTCCTTTTTTTACCATTTGTTTCTAGTTACTTCAGTATGTTGTAGTTTGCATTTACTTCATTTTCGTTGTTGTTGTTGTTTTCTGACTATGTATACCAGCCAATTGTCAAGATTGTACTTTTTACCGTTTTTCTTACTCTGTTATTTTTCACAATTTATTGTAAAATGTCCCCCTATGTAATACCCTCGTTGAGGGCCTTTAGGGGTATTTTGAATAAAAAAAAAATGTGCTAAAAATTTTTACCAAGTGTGTTGAGGTCACTTATGAGTACAGAAAACAAGATACTTTAGAAATTTCAACCACAGAGCACAACAGCAAAACCTAGTTAACAGTAGAAAACTTGTAACAGCCAAAGGAAAGTGCAGCTGAACAGAATGCGCTCAAATTTAGGTATGTTTCAGAATCCCGGGTAAGCAAAATCAACGAGTTCCTCCACAACGGTGGCCATCATAATCGTGTCGTGGTTTCGGCAATACTCAGAACTTTATTTTCATCCTGCACACAAATCGCACAATGAAGTCAGCCAAGCATGTGCGTGCAACAGCTTACCCTATGTCTTTCAAAAATTATGACAAATCGGAACATTTTCGAAGCATATGTTTTGACGCCTTCTGCACATCCTTCTAAGGCCTCACAGCAAAGTTACTTGAACACGGGCATGAGCTGGCGCTCTCATGTATAATTCGTTCAGGTGACCTGTCGGCGGGTTCAGGTGACGCACTTCCACATTCATCACCCTCAACACAGATTGTAACCAGGCAGGCATTATCTACGCTTTCAGTAGTTGAGTTTTGTGCTGAAAAGTTACTAGCTTTCATTATTTTGCATCGAGGCGGTCTGGCGAAAAAGCGGCTCAACTGCAGCATGAAGTCGGCGATGTTTTTGCCGACGCGATAGGGAGCCGATAGCTTTCTTTTTTCTTTCCATGGCAGACCCTTTCGCGCGGAAAGCTAAAAATGACACTTACGTCTGTTGGGTGTCTGGAAGACAATGAGGTCCTGGAGTTTTGACACGAAAAAATAGCAGGACGAACAAGAAGCACATTCCGAAAAGACGGAGAAAGGATATTCAACTTGAAACGCTTGAAACTATAGACCCTTTTCATAAATACGCCACCTGACGGTGGGATTTTCGTCAGTTTCGCTTCGCAAAGGAGCGTGGGATAGCCCGCGCCATCGTGAGGGCATGGAAAGCGAGCCGTCAAATGCGTGAGTGCTGTGATGTTTGTGTTGGCGGCTAGTTCTCCGTGTCATCCGCTGAAATCTCACCGTTTGCGTGCTTGAACGAGCTCTTAGTACTCTCCGTTGGCCTTTCTGAGGTGCTTCCGATGCACAATGAGCAACATTTTGTACCCTTCAACGGGTTGGACGAGCAGTTTGGCTCGACTGCCGCGGTTGCGGGACCGTGACCACAGCCAACTCGCGTGCGCGCCCGGACCGGGAAAAAAAGGCTCGCCGAAGCTACAAACTTCTCGCCGAAAGCTACAAACTACAAACTTCTCACCGAAGGAAAGGAAGGACGTCACTGTCGCGGAACTATGCGACCGCCGCTACCGGTGAAAATCCTGTCCGCCGCAAGCCACACCACGCAACTATTTTCCGGACGCCACGCGTTGGGTATCTTTGAATACAGTGGCGTAGCCAGGGAGGGGGGGGGGGGGCACACCGGGCCCGTGCCCCCCTCCGAAAGTTTTTTTTGCCATGGCACACAGAGCACAAAATGACACTCTACCACATCTGCCTGCCCGGCCCTCACTTCAGATCAAGTTGCCCCCCCCCCCCCTCCCGAAAAAAATTTCTGCCTACGCCCCTGCTTGTATGTACTAAATGAACGGTACGCAACTTCATTTTTTATTTTTATGGCTGGCCTTACGAACCCTCGCAGTATTTCTGCACAAACAATCTATCGCAATGCACCGCATGCAGACACTCGGGATGAAGACTATTCATTCGTAAAAGCAAGGCTACACATGGCGCTGTGAAATAAGCACGTCCGTTTCTGTAGCGCGTTTACAAAACGGCGCCCTTCCGCACGTTCGTTTGACATCACGTACGGAGAGAGAGCACGTGAGTTTGTTGTTCAAGTTATATCGTGTACCTTATCGCTGTTCTCGTCGCGATATCCTCGATGGTGGCACATGGGAACGCAGCACTTCTGCAGCATTGCAGCACGCCGTCTCTACGAAAAACGTTGATGGCAGTTCACGATTCGGCGGTGCTGAAATGTCACGCACTGGCACATTGCCGAAGCCTGCGTCGTCTGCTGCGGTGCCCTCACAATGGCGGCAGACTGTAGTTTGCGTGCGCGGCGCCAGGGGCGCCCTTTTTCGAAAAGGGTCTATACTGCGCAGTTATCGTCGGCGGCTTCGGTGGAAAGAGAGCGAGATAAGAGCGAGAGCGGCGAGAGCGCCAGAGCGGCGTCACGGGCGGCCAATGAGAGGGCACGACACGATGACGTAGAATGACGAAGTGTGTGGCGACCAATGGCGACCATGGGTGGCGACATGTCTCGACCATGGCCTCCGAGATGGGGGACGCGCCCGCTATCTCTGAGGCCATGTCTCGCCTCTCGACGGCGGGAGGGTGAGGAAAAGACGCTTTTCTTCCGCCCTCGCTAGGAGCGCGCCTCGGCAAGCATGGTCCACTGACCTCCATTAAAAAGGCTGGACGGCGCATCCCCGCTCTGCGAGGCGGGCGCTTGTGAAGCCACCGGAAGGTGCCCTGTTTGTCCCGGAAGCAAGGTGTGTGACCGGGCTAGTTGGTATTCCATATTGACGTGAACAGCGCGTGTAATACACAAGGACGAAGAAACGACGAGGACTAGCGCTGACTTCCAACTGAAATTTATTAACACAAACATAGAAAAACGAGAACAAGTAGGCACACGTGATCAACGCTCATTTGAATTGCGCATGACGGCAGGCATGGAGAGGGAACCAAGAACCAAGAAGAATTATTAAGCAAAAACCACGAAACCGCGAAAAGACGTCAGGAGAAGCAACCAGAGTATGTCTAGGTTATCTGGCCGGATGAACTTAGGTAATCTATTTCTTTTTCAGTGAGGGCGATTGAAGGTTTGCTGATACAATTGCCTTTAGCAATGGCAGCAGCTTCAATGATTATGCGCGTGCTATCCTGGCGATGCCTAGCTAAAATCTGTGTGTTATCAAATGCTGGAGCGCACCCGCATTGTGAACAGTGCATTGCAAGAAAACCTTCTGTCCCTCTGCGTACCTTTTGGTTATGCTCTTGCAAGCGTACATTAAGGCACCTGCCCGTCTGGCCGATATAAGTCTGTCCGCATGAGAGTGGAATGCTATAAACAACGCTACTAGAGCAGTCGACGAATTTGTTCTTGTGGTTAATTTTGCATGCGCTTTCATCCCGTATTAGAGGGTTGGTCCTGACACTCAGCTCGGACAGCTTGTGCGGTGCCGAAAATAGCTTGTGCGGTGCCGATAGGTGAAAAGGCGGGCATCTCAGTCGTATTTTCGGCACCGCACAAGCTGTCCGAGCTGAGTGTCAGGACCAACCCTCTAATACGGGATGAAAGCGCATGCAAAATTAACCACAAGAACAAATTCGTCGACTGCTCTAGTAGCGTTGTTTATAGCATTCCACTCTCATGCGGACAGACTTATATCGGCCAGACGGGCAGGTGCCTTAATGTACGTTTGCAAGAGCATAACCAAAAGGTACGCAGAGGGACAGAAGGTTTTCTTGCAATGCACTGTTCACAATGCGGGTGCGCTCCAGCATTTGATAACACACAGATTTTAGCTAGGCATCGCCAGGATAGCACGTGCATAATCATTGAAGCTGCTGCCATTGCTAAAGGCAATTGTATCAGCAAACCTTCAATCGCCCTCACTGAAAAAGAAATAGATTACCTAAGTTCATCCGGCCAGATAACCTAGACATACTCTGGTTGCTTCTCCTGTCGTCTTTTCGCGGTTTCGTGGTTTTTGCTTAATAATTCTTCTTGGTTCTTGGTTCCCTCTCCATGCCTGCCGTCATGCGCAATTCAAATGAGCGTTGATCACGTGTGCCTACTTGTTCTCGTTTTTCTATGTTTGTGTTAATAAATTTCAGTTGGAAGTCAGCGCTAGTCCTCGTCGTTTCTTCGTCCTTGTGTTATTACACGCGCTGTTCACGTCAATAGTCAATTGTCCCGGAAGCCGGCGTCTTCTGTGCGTCTCAGTCGCGCAATTCAAATATTCTCGGGTAGCAGCTGTTGTTATGATCGTTTGTATTTTTTATTTTTTCAAACTCTGCGATTACGCCTCACTTTAGACGCCGACGAACGCTACACGAAAGATGACAGACGCCGTGCCGACACCGTCCGAATACGGCGGAGTGCTGCAACGTACAAAATGCGCAAAAAGTAATGCAACTTTGAGGTACTTACGCGTGAAATGTCTTCCCTGACGACTTTTCCGGTCGATTCGTACAGTTTTCTGCGCTACAGGCAGGCATTTTTTTTTTAAAAAGAAGAGAAAAGCTCTCTTCCGGGACAAAAACGGCGGCTTCCGGTGGCTTCACGCCCGCGTGCTCGATGCGCCATCCAGCTCCTCCTAGTGGAGATCAGTGGCATGGTCTGCGCGCGAACGAACTGGAGATGACGCTCGAAGGGTCCGGGGGCACTCTCGGTCCCCATACTGCCCATACATTGTATCACATTTTATTTCATCAATTAAGCGATGGTGATCGATGTTCGGCGAATGATTTTGTATCCTTCACGTGCATGGTGGGCTAAAAGATGGGAAAATTTGGTTTACCGATCTTCACATGTTAAAATGGGGAAAAATATAAACCCGCTACCCTTTCTTTTTATTGCGCATGCGGTTCAGGCGACCAATATTTGCGATTACGAACGTATAGGAGCAACCGAAGTTCATATGTGCGCATTTTAATGGCAAAAGCTCTAGAAAAAAGTGTTCACTAAACGCTTTAAAAAGACTTCTTGTAAAAAACGTTTTTTCAACGTCTTCTAAAAAACTTATTGTGAAAAACGTTTATTCAACGTTGCATAATATACCTAGATGTCCGCATACCTTTTTAGTCGTTTCAAGAAGTTTTTTAGAGGTTTTGTGTTTCGTGGGTTCACAATAACCGAAGGTTAGACAGTGCCTCCTTTATGCTCAAGGCATAACTAGCTGAAACGGGTCGGGTCGGGCCGGGCCGGGCCGGGCCCAAACCTTTCGGGCCGGGTACGGGCCACATTTAAGAACACCGGGCCGGGCTCGGGCGGGCCGGAGCATGGCGTTTTCGGGCCGGGCCGGGCCCGGGCCGGAAAAATCGGCCCGTGCAGTGCTCTATGAGAAATACGCACGCGATGGATGCCTGAGTTGAACTTCACTTGTGCTACAGAGTTTTGCAATCGCAGATTCATGCACCTTCTTACCCTGCGGACACATGTAAAAGCTGGCAGCAGGCTCCATAGCGTACGCCGTGCATTGAGCACTGGCCTACCGTACAAAACTCCTTCAAAGACAGTGGCTACAAAGTGTAGTGCTTTCTTTCAGTGTTGTCGAGCGCACAGCAACAGTGGGAAAACCTCCCCACTCACTCAGAATTACAGCGCAGGTGGCATTCTAAAGTTTTGTTATCAGCTTGCTCTGGTACTCCCGAAGCACACTAAACAGCCGCTATGACCACATGAGTTTCCCTAGCACGTTGCACCAAAGGTGGCGCCTGCTCTTCCAGTGGTATGCTTTACGCCCAATACTAGTTACGGAAGTGACCATGAGAGCACCCGGATAAGGGCAACTAGAAGATAGATGGAGTAGATTAGATCGATAGATAGACCAGCAGACAGGCACTGGTTCACTAATAAATGCTTCATATTTAAAATTGTAGTCAGACTGTCAGTTGTGCTTCACATATGTGATCTTCAAAAGACCTAACACATGTCCTGTGTGAATGGCAGTGCTGCAGCTAGAGTGACAGATTCTGAGGGCAGCACAGCTGCAAGCTTGGGCTGTGGCAGCATCTCAGCCTGTGCACTGTGCAACATGAAAGTGCTGCTGGTATTCCCACAAACAACAAGCCTCAACGAAACACAATGAGTAACTTCTTAATGCATCTGTGTTTGTGTGTGACTGTATGCATCTGTGCGTATGCGACCATTGCGTGCACCAGTCATCATCTGATACCTGGTGTAGCAAGTCATGCAATAAACCAGACCAATAAAACATGGGATTATCATGCCAATCTCTTTTTATCTATCATATAAAGGAAATAATTTTAAATGCCTCAAGTTAAAGGCATGCTGAAAGCATAGACAGCTCTGTACAAATGCACAATGTTGGTAGGTTCTTATGGTAACAGGTTGTCTAAACCATGTCGCTTAGTAGGCTTTAAATAGTGTAATATATAAAGACTGCACTTACACCTATGTCTTCCGTCACCTTTGCTTGGTGGGGAATGTCATTCATGGTTCCCAATGTGGTGATGTAAATAGATGAGCCATGCCTCCCTATTTAACGCCTTGTTTGTTCTGCATGCACGCATTGTGTAAAAATAAAACAATTTCAATGTACGCAGCTTGCAGCATTCAATGTAAGCATCGTAGACAGTCTGCCACAGCTGTATCGGCGCAATCGCGCTATGAGTGGAACGGATTTAATGGCTGGGACAGTAGCCGCAGCAGCCCGTGGAGGGTCCCCTGTAGCGCCAAACACGTGACTGACTTCTTGCGATGCAGAAATAAGCTAGCCCTTTCAGACTTCAGGAAGCATGTCAACTTCTTTTTGACGGATTTTATGCCTTCACGGGCCCCTCCGATGGCGTGGTATTGACTATCTTCTTTTGCGAACAAGGCAAAGGCAACATTCTGCACGTTGCGTCAGTTGGCGAACGAATGCGACCTCGTTTCAAAGTCCGGTGAAAAGGGCAGAATATAAACACAAAGAACGTCAGAAAGTTTCTAGAGGTAGGAATCCGTCTTTAATGGAAGGAAAAGCGTCATAGGCTGACACATGAGAAGACACGATGTCTGGTTCTCTAGTGTCCTTATTGGCGCGGCTCACTTATTTCTTCTACGATAAATGGGAGGAGTCGATCCCGCCTACACCGTGCCCAGGTGCAAGGACAGCGGTCGCCGTAAAAACGATACATATTTGCTTCACTGCGCAGACAGCAGGAACGTCGTACAGGATGCAGTGGTGTTGTGCTTACCTTCTAGTGGCAAAGCGCAAAGTGTCGCACATCAAATTTCGATGCTTGATATCCCAGATGGTGCCTAATATAACCATAACGTACACAGGCGCATATATATTCCACAATATCCAGTACAACAGTGCAAAGAAAGCAAAATTTGCAATCACTTGGAATTTCAAAACGTTAAACAGGAAGTCTCTATCACACCAGTTGCAGGAAGCAGGTGGCGCTTCGCGCAGTCAAAAACCGAAACCGAAAGCTATCCTTGAGCGCCTCCCGTCATTTACGGCCGCCCCACTCACTTCGGTGAAAAGAAATCGCGAGAACTTTTATCCATGGGAGATATGGGGACTTTTGCTATATTTTAAAACATTTATGCGCCATTTGGCTAAAATAAAGATGTCCAATAGTGATTTCTGCGTCGACTTTTTCCTTTAAGTAGCAATTTACACCCTTGAAGAAGACAAGACTGCTTGTAGAAACGCTGACTCCAGCAACACTCCGTGTCCAAGAATTTTTCACCTTTTTAAGCCTCCATCTTCCCCTGAACTTCTGCCATTTTTGGATTATCAATTTTGCTGGCTAGATAAGCTCCAGAAATTAATCCGATGCCATATTATGCAGACATCCCTTTAGTTATCACTCTTGATAGAAGTTATGTGGAGGCATAAAGAAAAACATAAAATAAATGCCTCAGCTTGCGCCACCGAGGTGTAACAGTGAACAGCTAAAACTTGACTGTGAAATGCTGGCATGGTACAACGCTTTAACTAGGGTGTCACTGGAGCCAACATTTCGACAAGCCGACTTGTCTCCAAGTTGCAGCCAAGAAGACAAGTACGCTTGTCGAAACAGCTCCAGCAACACCTCGTGTACAAGAATTTTTCATATCAGCAAGATCGGTGTTCTTTTGTCCAAAGAATTAGTTAATGCTGTTTATTCCGACATGGCAGTCGCTTAATCCATTGCGCTCCAGACAACATAAGCATTTTAAGTCGACTCATTTTCATTAGTAATGTTGCATGGAATGCGTTATTACTGCGCTTCCAAAAGTAAATGCAAAACTTCAAGAAATGTTGTCGATCATAACCTTTATTGTAGCAATTCCAACCAATATGCTGGCCACTTGGCATAGGAAGAGCAATAGAATTGATGACTTGGTCCAAGAACCTGCACGCAAAAGGCACAATAAGTACAAGGTGTCTCCATCGAGCAGACATGTATCACCACAACAAAAATCGGAAGGCTGACTTGGCAAACACACAAGCACAGCAGCAATACTTTGTCAAATTGTCGAACACCTGTAAATGCCAAAAGCAGGGGCGGTTGAACAGCTGATTTTGTCTCACTTAATGAAGTAAGTCTAGATATGCTAAAGAATCTAGGGTAGGCAAAATTAACGAGCTCCTCCACAGCAGTGTGTGCCACAATCATATTGTGGTTTTGGGAATATCTGGAATTCTAATTTCACCCTGCACACAAAAGGCACAATGAATAAAAAAATGTTTCAGTCAAGCATGCACATACACCTGCATACCAAAAAAACAAGAGGCTATAGTTTGGTCAAAAGACAACAGACGATGCAGCACAGGGTGACAGTGGTTTAGGGAAAAATTCAGCCTAGCTGGCAACATACTAAGAATTTTTTGCACATAAGCAATACAAGGAAAAAAATGCAGAGACACAACATATGCGCTAACTTTAAACAAAATCGTTTAGTGCACATGAGGCAAACATTTATACAGTGTTGGTGCCCTCACACTGCATCAAGCAGCCATGCACAGAGATTTGTCTTTCCACTTCATTTTTACAAGACGCGCGTAACACTAATCAACTAACGAACTATTGCACGTTCAAGAAAGCAGATTCTTTATCCGACAAGGACAGGGACAGAGTGCTAACACGATTGGTACCCAATTTGCAATTCCTGCAGCTAATAATATTATAAATCTCATTAGTTCAGCTCTGTTGGTTGATAAAATTTTTGTTCATCATTTAAGAAGCGCAAAATGACACGGGGACGAAGCATAGACACACACAGGACAAGCGCTTCCGATTTTTAGATGTCAGCTCAAAACACGTGCCCTGCATTCGCAAGCTGCTATGATTGGCACCAGCACTGTGGGATCAGTGAAGTCTAAGCTGTGACATGTAGACAGAAGGCCAGAAGAACTAGAAATGAAGTTCAGCAAAACGGCTGTTTGGCCTAGTTGGAAATGGTTCATCATTTAAGAAGCGCAAAATGACACGGGGACGAAGCGCTTGTCCTGTGTGTGTCTATGCTTCGTGCCCGTGTCATTTTGGGCTTCTTAAATGATGAACCATTTCCAACTAGGCCAAACAGCCGTTTTGCTGAAAATTTTTGTGTTCTGCAAGAAAGGTTCACACCCACACGCTGTACAGTGTAACGCAAGCCACCCATCATTGCCTCTATTTACAAGATTACAATGCTATCTTGACCTGTCATTCATGCAACTGCTTGTTTGCTCAGTATACTGCTTAATGCAGAAAAGAGTTATCTGATAAGCAACAGCTTTTCTACATTCCGCAAACCACATCCTACATCGTTTTTTACAAGCAGTTGTCTTCTTCCGTGCTTGACTGCAAATTGATTTCAGCTTTCATGGAGCTGGAAAACTATTTGCACATTTGTACGTGACACCAACCTTATTATGAAGTGCTAAATTTTGTGCAAGTATGGCACATCAGTTAGTTTTCTTGGAGTGACACCACTGTTGGAACAGCCACGTAGAGCAATGGAGCGGTACTTTCTAATTAAGCCTTTTACGACTAACACTTCTGTTTGTGCGACACGTTGTGTGTGAACCTTTCCCATGTGCTGTGTGTCCTGTGGAGTTGTTACATTATCCAACTACAGTTATGAAAAGGTTGGCATCACGTGCTAATTTACAAGTAGTTTTTCAACTCCATGCAAGGTGAAATCAATTTGCAGAATTAGTAATCAAGCACCAAAGAAGACAACTGCTTGCACAAAACGACATAGGACATGCTGAGAAGCCGTCATTTATCAGATACCTCTTTCATGTGGTAAGTGGTATGTCAGGAAATGGGCCACTGCATGAATGATAGGTTAAGAAAGCACTGTAATCTTGTGAACAAATGCAACGATGGATGGCTGGCATCACAGTGTAGGGCATGACAGTATGAACCTTTCTTCCAGGACACAAAGGTTTAATCAGCTAATGGAGTTGATTAACGAGACTGATAATAGAAGCTGCAAAAATTGTAAAAGTGGGTACCAATTGTGTTAGCACTCCGCAACTGTCCTTCTCGAATAAAGAATTGACTGTATTGAATGTGTAGTAGTTCGCGAAGTGATTGTAGTGTGCCATTTATTTTGTCAAAATAAAACAGAAAAAGACATATCTCTCTGCATGGCATCTTGGTGAAGCGCAGGGGCACCACCACTGTGTCTATTGGTGCCTCGTGTGCAATAAACCATTTCGTTTAAAGTTAGTGCACAAGTTGTCCCTCCCTTTTCGTCCTTGTGGCGCTTATGTGCTAAAGATTCTTACCAAGTGAGTTGAGGTCACTTATGAGTACAGACAGGAAAAAAGATATGTTAAAGTAATTTCAACCACAAAATACACACAAGCGCAGCAGCAAAACATTGGTAGACACTGAGATCGGGCTAGTTGGTACTGATCCATATTTTCTATAAGCGCGAAGGACACGTTACACAAACGAAGCACACGGGACAGGCGCTACTTTCAACTAAGGTTTTAATGGGCGGCACACCAAATATATAGGTGTCGCCACCAGAAGGGAAAGGGAGAAAACATAGACAACATAAAAATAACAATCGTACAAAAAGAGATACATGCTATCGCAGGGAAGGGTCCAAATGTGCTAACACGTGCCAAGAGTATATGCGCAAGCAAGGCCTTAGTTAAAAAACTTAACAGACATTGCACCGATATCATCGGCAAAAGAAGTGCCAAACCGCGCACTACGTGCCTGTACCATGCATACTATCCAAAAAGTATATCTCCTTGCTTGTCAAGGTAATCGACGGGGCGCTAACAGCAATCAGATCGTCCCTCTTCATCTCAGCAGCCTCGACGATTAATCTGGAATCACTGTCCGAGTCCCGGTACAACACCACGGTGTTATCCAGAAATGGTTCACACCCGCATTCTCGACAGTGCACCGAGAGATGCCCATCCGCCCCTTTACGCACTTTATTGCGGTGTTCACTTAGACGTACATTAATACACCGCTCAGTTTGCCCTACATAAACTCGGCCGCAGGAAAGCGGGATTCTGTATACGACACCCTCCGAGCAGTCCACAAACTTGTTTCGATGGTTGATTGCGCACACTTTTCTTGGCTTCTTCACCGGCGAGGTGGCAGGGCATAGCCGAGATAACTTCTCAGGTGCCGACATTACAACTTTGACCCCTACTCGTTCACCGATCCTTTTTAGGTTGTGTGCCTTATGGTGCATGTAGGGAATCACTGCCACTCTTCTCCGCTCATCATGGGTTCCATCTCTCGCAGTGTCCGATTTCGATCGATTCCTAGATGCTTTGTGCACTTTTTCAGCAACCGAAGTGATCAGGTGCTCTGGATACCTGGCTGCCTTCAGCCTCTGCACCTGTTTGGCGAAGCTTTCCTCCATGCGGTGGTTGCAAGACTTGTGTAAAGCGTTTACAAGACACATTTGCACCACCGATCTCTTAACCAACTTCGTGTGGTCTGATTCAAAAGGCAACAACGGTTTACTACCGCGTGCCTCGTATGCCCAGCATACATGGTCATGCTGAAACCTCAGGCTGAGGTCCAGAAACCGCAGCGAATTCCGGAGGGGCATCTCGTGGGTGATAACGAGCGGCTGGAGTGTGTGTTTGAACACGTCCAGAACACTGTTCATATCATCTTCAAAGCTCCCTCGAGGGCTCCTGAGTACTACGAGATAGTCATCAACGTAACGAAAGACTTTAATTACTTTTGAATTATCAAGTCTGTCAACTAAAATCCTATCCAAATGTGCCAGAAAAATGTCGCTCAGGATCGGGGCTAAACTAGACCCGATGCAAATACCCTGTTTTTGGATATACACGAGGTCGTTCCACTCAACGAAGGTGGATTTCAAGTACACAGACAGCAAGTCTAGAATCGCCTCAGCAGACAACGCCACAGAATTGAAGAAAGTAGTGGCTCCATGCAAATCAATACATTCTTCCACATATTCCAACAGTTGATCATGAGGCAGGGAATAAAAAAGATCTTTCACGTCTATAGAAAAGGCATACAGTGACAGATCTGAGTTAGTGCGCAAAAATTCGACAACCTGCTCCGAGTTCTTGGTGTGAAACGGATCACACACCTGCAAATGCTTCAGTTTGCTCTGCAGAAAGATTGCCATTGATTTCTGCCATGTACCAGTTTCAGATACGATGACCCGGAAAGGCATGCCATCCTTGTGCGTCTTGGCACTGAAAAACAATTCAAGCCCAAGCCTGTCGGTGCCTTCTATCAGCTTTACCAGATTAGAAAGTTTGAGATCATTGCAAAGCCTCTTAGCTTTCTTCTTGACAGAATTCAAGGCAATATCTGAGCGGCAGTAGAATACACTGTTGATAGCTTCATAAGCCTTTCGAAAAAATATATCCTTCGGAAGTACGGCAAAGCCGCCCTCTTTATCCGAAGGCACTAGGCACAGCTCACTTTCTTTTAGAAATGAAGCGACTTTCTTGACCGGTAAGCGCGCACTCACAGTCTTACTTCTTAGTAACATGTCAACACCTTCCGACACACAACGTTCTTTTTCACTGTCCGGTGCTAAATTAGAAACTTTTCTCACCAGCGAGAGTAGCTTCGGAGGAGACAGCCTTGGCTCAACGGCACATTTGGGTCCATGTTTGAGCGTCCGCTTCACGTAGTCCGGCAGGCTGACGTCTCCCACCGTATGGATAGCGGTGTCAGGGGCTTTCTCCTTCATAGGTGCTAGGGCTCGCAGCTTCTGTAGTTGCCCGTGCCACAGGCTCTCGACTGTCCGGTCAATCAGGGCCTTGTGTTCTTTCCATCTTCTCATCTGGTTCGTCTGGTTGCATGAGTCGCATTTTATCCGGTGAAACAGGACATCACGATAGATACCTGCCTGCCGGTGCCACTCCGAACGTAGAATCTTGCAAATTCTGTTGCCGTGACCAAAGGACGGACGGAAACCACCACAAAGTTCCAGGACTTCAGGGGGTAGCTGCTTCCTTCGCAGGCAGTAGGTTAGCGAGCGAGCTCGGCACAAAGCGATAGCTATAAGAGTTACTAGAAAGGAAGGTTGAAGAGTTACACATGAAAAAGGGCCCGTTGAACTAGAAATATAACTTAGAAGACACTGAGATCGGGCTAGTTGGTACTGATCCATATTTTCTATAAGCGCGAAGGACACGTTACACAAACGAAGCACACGGGACAAGCGCACACGGGACAAGCGCTACCACAAAACAAGTTTGTGGACTGCTCGGAGGGTGTCGTATACAGAATCCCGCTTTCCTGCGGCCGAGTTTATGTAGGGCAAACTGAGCGGTGTATTAATGTACGTCTAAGTGAACACCGCAATAAAGTGCGTAAAGGGGCGGATGGGCATCTCTCGGTGCACTGTCGAGAATGCGGGTGTGAACCATTTCTGGATAACACCGTGGTGTTGTACCGGGACTCGGACAGTGATTCCAGATTAATCGTCGAGGCTGCTGAGATGAAGAGGGACGATCTGATTGCTGTTAGCGCCCCGTCGATTACCTTGACAAGCAAGGAGATATACTTTTTGGATAGTATGCATGGTACAGGCACGTAGTGCGCGGTTTGGCACTTCTTTTGCCGATGATATCGGTGCAATGTCTGTTAAGTTTTTTAACTAAGGCCTTGCTTGCGCATATACTCTTGGCACGTGTTAGCACATTTGGACCCTTCCCTGCGATAGCATGTATCTCTTTTTGTACGATTGTTATTTTTATGTTGTCTATGTTTTCTCCCTTTCCCTTCTGGTGGCGACACCTATATATTTGGTGTGCCGCCCATTGAAACCTTAGTTGAAAGTAGCGCTTGTCCCGTGTGCTTCGTTTGTGTAACGTGTCCTTCGCGCTTATAGAAAATATGGATCAGTACCAACTAGCCCGATCTCAGTGTCTTCTAAGTTATATTTCTAGTTCAACGGGCCCTTTTTCATGTGTAACTCTTCAACCTTCCTTTCTAGTAACTCTTATAGCTATCGCTTTGTGCCGAGCTCGCTCGCTAACCTACTGCCTGCGAAGGAAGCAGCTACCCCCTGAAGTCCTGGAACTTTGTGGTGGTTTCCGTCCGTCCTTTGGTCACGGCAACAGAATTTGCAAGATTCTACGTTCGGAGTGGCACCGGCAGGCAGGTATCTATCGTGATGTCCTGTTTCACCGGATAAAATGCGACTCATGCAACCAGACGAACCAGATGAGAAGATGGAAAGAACACAAGGCCCTGATTGACCGGACAGTCGAGAGCCTGTGGCACTGGCAACTACAGAAGCTGCGAGCCCTAGCACCTATGAAGGAGAAAGCCCCTGACACCGCTATCCATACGGTGGGAGACGTCAGCCTGCCGGACTACGTGAAGCGGACGCTCAAACATGGACCCAAATGTGCCGTTGAGCCAAGGCTGTCTCCTCCGAAGCTACTCTCGCTGGTGAGAAAAGTTTCTAATTTAGCACCGGACAGTGAAAAAGAACGTTGTGTGTCGGAAGGTGTTGACATGTTACTAAGAAGTAAGACTGTGAGTGCGCGCTTACCGGTCAAGAAAGTCGCTTCATTTCTAAAAGAAAGTGAGCTGTGCCTAGTGCCTTCGGATAAAGAGGGCGGCTTTGCCGTACTTCCGAAGGATATATTTTTTCGAAAGGCTTATGAAGCTATCAACAGTGTATTCTACTGCCGCTCAGATATTGCCTTGAATTCTGTCAAGAAGAAAGCTAAGAGGCTTTGCAATGATCTCAAACTTTCTAATCTGGTAAAGCTGATAGAAGGCACCGACAAGCTTGGGCTTGAATTGTTTTTCAGTGCCAAGACGCACAAGGATGGCATGCCTTTCCGGGTCATCGTATCTGAAACTGGTACATGGCAGAAATCAATGGCAATCTTTCTGCAGAGCAAACTGAAGCATTTGCAGGTGTGTGATCCGTTTCACACCAAGAACTCGGAGCAGGTTGTCGAATTTTTGCGCACTAACTCAGATCTGTCACTGTATGCCTTTTCTATAGACGTGAAAGATCTTTTTTATTCCCTGCCTCATGATCAACTGTTGGAATATGTGGAAGAATGTATTGATTTGCATGGAGCCACTACTTTCTTCAATTCTGTGGCGTTGTCTGCTGAGGCGATTCTAGACTTGCTGTCTGTGTACTTGAAATCCACCTTCGTTGAGTGGAACGACCTCGTGTATATCCAAAAACAGGGTATTTGCATCGGGTCTAGTTTAGCCCCGATCCTGAGCGACATTTTTCTGGCACATTTGGATAGGATTTTAGTTGACAGACTTGATAATTCAAAAGTAATTAAAGTCTTTCGTTACGTTGATGACTATCTCGTAGTACTCAGGAGCCCTCGAGGGAGCTTTGAAGATGATATGAACAGTGTTCTGGACGTGTTCAAACACACACTCCAGCCGCTCGTTATCACCCACGAGATGCCCCTCCGGAATTCGCTGCGGTTTCTGGACCTCAGCCTGAGGTTTCAGCATGACCATGTATGCTGGGCATACGAGCCACGCGGTAGTAAACCGTTGTTGCCTTTTGAATCAGACCACACGAAGTTGGTTAAGAGATCGGTGGTGCAAATGTGTCTTGTAAACGCTTTACACAAGTCTTGCAACCACCGCATGGAGGAAAGCTTCGCCAAACAGGTGCAGAGGCTGAAGGCAGCCAGGTATCCAGAGCACCTGATCACTTCGGTTGCTGAAAAAGTGCACAAAGCATCTAGGAATCGATCGAAATCGGACACTGCGAGAGATGGAACCCATGATGAGCGGAGAAGAGTGGCAGTGATTCCCTACATGCACCATAAGGCACACAACCTAAAAAGGATCGGTGAACGAGTAGGGGTCAAAGTTGTAATGTCGGCACCTGAGAAGTTATCTCGGCTATGCCCTGCCACCTCGCCGGTGAAGAAGCCAAGAAAAGTGTGCGCAATCAACCATCGAAACAAGTTTGTGGACTGCTCGGAGGGTGTCGTATACAGAATCCCGCTTTCCTGCGGCCGAGTTTATGTAGGGCAAACTGAGCGGTGTATTAATGTACGTCTAAGTGAACACCGCAATAAAGTGCGTAAAGGGGCGGATGGGCATCTCTCGGTGCACTGTCGAGAATGCGGGTGTGAACCATTTCTGGATAACACCGTGGTGTTGTACCGGGACTCGGACAGTGATTCCAGATTAATCGTCGAGGCTGCTGAGATGAAGAGGGACGATCTGATTGCTGTTAGCGCCCCGTCGATTACCTTGACAAGCAAGGAGATATACTTTTTGGATAGTATGCATGGTACAGGCACGTAGTGCGCGGTTTGGCACTTCTTTTGCCGATGATATCGGTGCAATGTCTGTTAAGTTTTTTAACTAAGGCCTTGCTTGCGCATATACTCTTGGCACGTGTTAGCAATTTGGACCCTTCCCTGCGATAGCATGTATCTCTTTTTGTACGATTGTTATTTTTATGTTGTCTATGTTTTCTCCCTTTCCCTTCTGGTGGCGACACCTATATATTTGGTGTGCCGCCCATTAAAACCTTAGTTGAAAGTAGCGCTTGTCCCGTGTGCTTCGTTTGTGTAACGTGTCCTTCGCGCTTATAAAAAACATTGGTAAACAGCACAAAACTTGTAACAGTCAAAAGCAGGTGCAACTGAACAGTTGATATTGTCCCACACAGTGCAATTAAATTTAGGTGTGTTATGGAATCCCGGGTAGGCAAAATCAAGGAGTTCCTGCACAACAGTATGTCTCACAATTGTGTCCTGGTTATGGAAATACCCAGAATGCTAATTTCATCCTGCATGCAAAACGCACAATGAAGTCAGTCAAACATACGCATTCAGCAGCTTACCCTATGTGTTTCAGAAATTACGACAAATAGGAACATTTTCCAAGCATGTTGTTGACACTTTCTGCAATGCCGGAATGGTTATTTATACCACCTGCACAAATCCTTATAAGTGACACACACGGTGTCCTTAGAAATGTTGACGCATCCGAGGGCGAGCTTGTGAAGCATTAGCGCGTTTTCAAAACCTTTAGTACCGATGAAAGTGCCATCTGCATCATACGTTTCGTTGCAAGCCCACTTTTATAGCTGCCAAGCCATTTGTTCTAGAAAGTCTACATCGTTATCAGTGCCACGGTGCAATTAATAGCCCCAACTGCTGCAAGTTCATAGGTAGAAGGTATATGTCACACCAGTAGGCGTTTCTTGTGTGAGGCGGCACCGGACATAATACACCTACGCCATTTAAAACTCAACATGCCTGAGTTGGTTACTTGTTTTGTACTGAGCACACTATGACAGTATGTACTTACAAATGCACATTATCATTTTCATAACCACTGCTATGTTTGTTAGAGCAAGCTTACTCTTTTGCACTTTGCAAGCTAGACGCCTTGGCAGACATCGCTTGGTGTTAAGTCAATGAACCTTTTTCCAGACATGCAGCACTGTACTTTATGCAGCACTGTACTTTCCCCTGATGTTGGACTTTTGCAAGAGCAAAAGGATGCGCCAGCCAGCAAATGTCCACTGGAATGTGAATGCATTGTGCAGAATTTGCACATTTTCTCCAAACGTGTTGACTATTTTCTGTCCTGATCAGTTGGGACATGCTAGTGTGTACACCATTGAACCTTCGGCAATTATTTCACAAGGATTTAATTGGCTTCAGCCTGTGGCAGGAGCACCAGAAAGATGGTAGGCAAGTCTGCTATCTCAAAGGCTACCACCCTGCAATTGCCAAATTAGGCATAGCACACAAACTCAGTGCACCGATTGCAGACAAGGTAATTGAGCGGCCTTTTCCTTTACAAATAAACCAGTTAACAACCTGAAAAGCAATACCCAAGGATTCCAACAAAAATATGCAGGCCTTATGCGAATTCTGTCATTTTTTTTAACGTCGATGCATTTGCATGGAGGTAAGGCATCTCCTTCGAGATTGGAGTCCAGGAACTAGTTGAGGGTATTTGCAAATCACCGATGTAAACCACTTTCCAGTTTTTTTCTTCCTTCAGGAACTAGGCAACTGACAACGCCAAATGCTACTTTGAAAGATGGTGACGATAATACTGAAACTTTCTGCAGTATTTGAGCACAAATGGATCTACGGTATGTGCAAAATCTATCTCCATACAGAAACATTTCAGTAAAAAACAACGGAAGAAACTCTTGATGTACATGTACTTGATGTTTTCAGCCTCTAATTCATGATAGAACATAGTATGCAATGGAAGAATTCAGGAAGCTTGCACACTAACTGCTGACCTAAAACAGCCAGAAAATATTTCGGGATGTCCGTGTTAGTCATAGCAGCCATGCTAATACATGGCAATAGCAGATAGTAATGAAACTGGCATGCTTTCATCCGGGCTCTTCGGCTCGCTCTTGCTAGTAATCTTAGCACTGTTAACGATTACAGGAATCTAAAAAGAAAATTTCCTTTTCCTGGAGGGCTATTGAGGACTGACTGACACAGTTACGCCCTGACTTCTGTATTTTGCGGGCCTCGAAGATTTCGCATGTCAACTGGTCGTGGTGGCGGAAAAGAATCCTCATTCTAGGCAAGACCTCATCGCGTGGGAGGCCTAGGCCAAGACACTTAAATTGCTGGTTGATAATAAAGTTTATTCCTCCTTCTCTAGAAAATTCTGCGGTGCTCCCGCAATCTTAAAGGTAAACATTCGGCAGAAGTCTGCCTGGTTGGGTGAAAGACTGAAGGCAAAAAGAGAAAACTCCAACCAGAAGGTTTATTTTAAATAACCCGACGTTTCGAAGCCTGACCGGCTTCTTCTTCAGGGGTGAGATGGCCCGAGGTGCACGGCGCTTATATGCGCTTTCTTGCCGACAGTTGCCGCAAGCCTTGACAATAGAGGGGGGGCAAGGTTCCCGTGGTGCGGTTGATGTTTTCCGCTGTATTCTGTATATGCCACGACTCGAGGAGAAGCCGCCGGCGCCAACAGCTTTCCTGTTCCAGGATCACCGCATCGTCAGGACTAATGCGGTGGTCACATTTTTCGCAGTGTTCCGCTACTGCACTCCTTTCGCTGTTCAGCTGACGCAGATCGTTCTTATGCTGCCGCATCCTTTCGCGGAAGTTCTTTGTTTCCCCGACGTACGCGGCGGGGCAGTCTGAACACGGGATCCTATAGACCTTATGCAAAATCTGCTGCCATCTAGCGGCCGCCGTGCGCATTTCCGCCATGTTGAAGGCTGAGCGCGCTCCGCATGTGCACACAAGGAGCGTACGTATCAACGTGTGGCGGTTGATAGGAACGGCAGTGCCAACATATTTTCGTGTGCCGTGTTGCTCAGATTGAGGAAATTGGGGTGCTGAAAAAAGGTTTAAAGGAAACTAACCTCCATGTTATTAGATTTCCTCGCGGCCGACGAGAAGCGGCAGATCGGTCCGTTGCTCCGGCTACTGCTCACGACTAACGCCGTGTTTACGTTCGCCGTTCTGAATAGATGCGGTATGTGATAGCATCGGCACTCATCAGAGAACACTTTTTCGTGTCATGCCGGAACAAAGCTTTCGCGCCGTGTGCTTGCAGGTACGGACAAACCGCAGTTTCGAGTACGAGCTTCAAAGATGCATCGCAGCTACTCGCGCATGCCTGCGCTGCTGTTGACATTACTTTGTTTATTACATTGCGATAACAATTACACGTTATAGAGGTCGGTCGAGTGCGTCATCGATTCTCCGCGAACGGACCGATTGTGCTGGAGCGTGTTGTTTGTAGTTGGTTTTTGATTGTGGAGTTTGACAAGGTAGCATTTGGTGGGATGCTTTGCGCGCGTATTGCTTCAGTATGGGTATTTTTCAAGCATTTCATGTGCTATTGCTACCAAATTCAGAGGGGCGGCCCGGATGGCCTGACCGCCCGCCTCCCAGCCCCCTTCCTTTCTTTTTTTTAAATTTATACCCCAAGAAGACCACGTATCAGGCTCTCCCAGAGGCTGATGTCCCTTCGAAAAAATCCTGTATCCACCCCTGTGTGCTATGAAATGTTAACAGATGCTTGTGTTTGGCACTTTTCGTGTGAAATTGAAAAAAATGCTGTTCCGGCAAATGTGTTACACTCGACGGTGGGTGCGCTATTGTTCGTTACGCTCTGAGGTGGTTTCGGAAACGTTCAGTCGGCGACGTAGAAAGCATTGCGGAAACGAGTTGAAATTGTAAGGCGCCAGTAGGCCCCGAAAGTGACGATGTGAACGCGAATATTCTTGGAGTATCGAGTTATTTATGAGCACATGTCCGCTTTGAAATGGGTCAACAGCACTTCCTTACCGTCATCGTTTTGCCTAGCCGTGTCGCGCGCCAATGCCTCCTCCCAACCATCCTACACTACATGCATGGTATTCTGATAGCTAACAACGCTTTATTCGTTACACTGAAAACATAATTTATGACCTAGAGCAAAGTTTCATTCTCACGACGGCACGCCTACATGTGACTCGGTGACAGACTTGTACCTTCTCCTCGTTGTGAGGCAGTTCTTTACACGTAAAAACCGTCAACACGATAACTAGGAAATACCGGTAACGTGTACATGCCGTTACACACTCGTCTTACACTTTTATGCCCCGGTTGCCTACTATCGAAGCAGATACAAGGAAGAAGTTATAACAGCGACAGCTATACGATTCGGACACAAGCCTCCAACATGGCGCCGAATGAGTAGCTTCGTCAAACCTCCGACAGATGGCAGCAATTTTGCATAAGGTCTATACACGACGCCCTGCGCTTTCTCCGCGGGCGCGCGGTCTTTGGGAAGGGGGAAAAAACGGCCGATGGTGGTGGTTGGCTTGTGTGCCACGCCGACCCCCGCCTTTCCCAGAATGCGCGCTAATGTTTCGCTGGTTCCCGCGATGTAGGGAATCGGCACACGGCGTCGCTGAGGCGGCGCCGCTGGCTCTCTATTCCTGCGCAGGGCCTTGCGAATGAACGCCTTTGTGTAGCCGTTGTCGCCGAGATCCCGGATTATTTTTCCTTTTTCTTCCCTCTGCCGTCGTGGAGACGAGCAGATTCTTTCGGCCCTTTTCACGAGGCTTCGTACAACGGAGAACTTGTGGCAGGCGGGGTGATTTGAGCTGAAGTGGAGGTAGCGTCCTGTGTGTGTTGGCTTCCTGAAGACAGAGAAAGAGAGGCTCTGACGTTGTCTTCTCACCAACACATCCAGGAACGGGAGGGTTGAATGGATCTCCATTTCCGCTGTGAACTGAATGTGGGGATCCACGGAGTTCAAACGGGCGAGTAGGTTGTTGGCCTCGCCGGATTTCACCACGCAGAAGCAATCATCTACGTAGCGAACAAACAACTTGGGCTTGGGGTCACACACGGCAAGCGCTCGCTTTTCGATGTCCTCCATTACGAGAGCTGCCACTGTTGCCGATATCGAGGCCCCCATGGCTGTCCCACTGGTCTGTCTGTAAAACACGTTGTTGAAAGAGAAATAAGTGCTTGAGAGGCAAAATTCCAACAGCTGGCATATCTGGTCTACCGAAAGTGGAGTTCGGTCGATCAGGGTGGGGTCATCTTCGAGGGCCCGGCGCGTCACAGTCAGTGCGAGGGGCACGGGCACGCTGGTGAAAAGGGAAACCACGTCGAAAGACACCATGCGATCGGTTTCCTCAAGCACAACGTTGGACGCCAGTTCTACGAAATGCCCCGAGTGGCGGATGTATGTGTCCGTCTTCCCGGTCAGAGGCACGATTATCCTGTGAAGATAGGATGACAGAGCCCGTAGGGGGGAGCGGGTGAAGTCAACGATGGGTCGAAGAGGAATTCCCGATTTATGGACCTTTGGGAGGCCGTAGAAACTCGGGGCGGATCCGTTTCTGCAAATCAACTTCAGGTAGAGGTTTTTGAAATCGGGATGATTGGTGAAGATTTGCGATAAAAGTCTGTTCAGATTGGTTTTGGTTTGAGGAGTCGACGCACTTGGCAGTGCATTGCCAAGTGCGTCGAGCAAACATATTACGTCTCGGGGAATTTTGATGCTCCCTCAGTTGCGAGTTTACGCATCGCCCCGATTGCCCAATGTAAACACTTCCACACGTGAAGGGTATGCTGTACACAATGCCAATGGCAGAAAAACATTCGTGTGCTTAATGGAATATGAATCCTTCACCACTGGGCCTTTTTCCGCACCGCTGTGCAGACATCGCCAACTTTAGTCTTGGCTGCGAACACCACTTCAATGGCATGACGTCGTCATGAGTTTCTTGCCTTGTAAGAGCATGCGCAGTAAGAGTATATTATGAGGTTTCTTCAATAAATTTTTCAGTTGAAAGTCAGCGCTCCTGTCGTGTCTACTCGTCCTTGGTCTCTGTTATATCGCGCTGTTTTGCCTCTACCAGCTATGAATTGTTACCAACTCGCCCAATTTTCAATCATACTAACCTGTAAACCATTGGCCTAGATTTCTTTTACTTTGAGCGGTAGTCCTGCCCACGGTTTTTGAACCGCGACCTGTGAAGCTTCGTTCAACGGCTTGAAAATAAAATTTTGAATAAGCCAGACCGATGCAAAAGCTGTGTCCCCTTGAACTTCTTGGCAGAGCAGTGGCTGTGCCCATTAAGCTAATGAAAAAAAAAAGTCACAGTTTCGCCGCAAGGGCGAAGCAATGAATGCGATAGCAGGAAACTAATGCTATACGAAGTGAGGCCCGCCAATGGATACTCTCAGTTTGAACAGCGCTCCTGTTGCAAAGGCGGCCGAAGCAGCGAACGAAACTAGCGTGCTTCAAGTGTCGAGCTGTGACACTTGATAGTTCGCGCTCATCGTCAGTTTGTTCGTTTAGCGGCGTCCCTTGCACGAGTGACTTTCGTACGCTCCGTAACATGAGCGCCGACGCCACGGTGAAACCTTGAAACAACCCTCTTCCCCTCACCACCAGAAAACCGCGCGAGCAGACAGCGGAAGGGCAAGGTTCTCCTTGCGCAAATATAAGAAGAAGCGAGCGAGCTCGCCGACGACTTTTAAATGCGCCTGTCGTGCTCCTAGCGCCATCTCGCTGGTAATGAAGAAACGCTTATAAGCACCGGCCGTCTGTGAGTCCGTCCAGCGGTAAAGGGTGTGTATATAATGCTCGCCGTTAGCTACGCGGAGGATCTGCGTTTCGTGGCGTAGCGGTTAGCGCCACTCGCTGCGGAGCAAGAGGTCCCTGGTTCGATTCCGCGCTTCGGAAGCATTTTTCTGAATTATTTTTCTTCGAGGCTTTTATATATATATAAATACTTATACATATACGGTGCATGACGGCGACGGCAAAATTCAGCCGAGACTGTCCATATAATTGCTATCGCAATTATATGGACCATGAGCAAGTGAAGTGGGGACACTACAGCTCATTAGTTTTATTAAATGCTTTTTGTTTAACGTTGGCAGATCAATTTTTGTGTACTGATTAGTACACCACTTCTGAAATATTTCGCAATGGTCAAACGCAGTATATGCGGTATATGTATACTTATACATATACGGTGTGAAAAGCGGCCTCAGAAACCGGCCCCCAAAGTGCGCCGATGCCGCAAGGGGCGCTGTACGCAGGGGCGCGTGGTCACGTGACAGCCACAGAACGGCTGCAGACCTCGTTAACCTCGTTACCTCCTCTCCCCGTTCTATCGACAAAAAATGGATACAAAACGGTCTCCGGACGACTTGGATTGGATCCAAACGTACGTGCGTGGGTTGGGGAGAGGAGGAGCGGCTTCACGCTCTGACTGGCATTCAGCCATCTCCCTTTTGCGACAGTTTGCGAAAGGCGCTGCGCCGTGCTCCCACTTTGGAGGCCGGTTTCTAAAGGCCCAAACACACGTACGCGTTGCAGCGCGTCAACGCGTGACTTTTTGACGCGGCGTCGCGCCCTCTCCCTATGGAGAGGGAGGGCGCGCAGCTTCGCGTAGCCGCGCGCCCTCTCTCCCCATAGGGAGAGGGCTCGACGCCGCGTCAAAAAGTCACGCGTTGACGCGCTGCGACGCGTACGTGTGTTCGGGCCTTAATACCCTGTCACACGGGCACCCGCTAACTCCGTGTAACTCCCTCGTCGTTACGTCAACGGAGATGCAGTCCGTGTCACACGGTCTCCCTTACGCCAAGGAAGTTAAACGGGACGTTTCGCAAAGGGAGTTCGGCGATCTCCATTAGCGGCCGAATGGAGTACTCTCGTCCCCAGTAATCTGTAGTTACGGAAAAAACCGCAAACACAAAACAGCCGCAGTCAACACAATAATGAATTTTATTAATTTTGAAAGATATTTCACTGCCTAATCCATTCATAACGTGCGTTTAAAGAAAAGAAATACGCATATAAGTGCACATACTCTCTGCACCATGCCTCGAGAAAAATCGTCGTGCCGCCATTTTGAATGAGTGTCTCCGAGTCCGTGTGCATCGTCTTGTTTACGTCTGTGCATCTCGTTCCCTTCTTATTGCGCTGCCCTTCATTCTACTTCAACACTACCAATAGTCATAACAGTGAGTGACGCGGGTTTTCTTCCTTCTTCGTCGACGCCGGCACTCGTGCTGGCAGTACATGCGGACTGTTGTGGGAGCCATACGCAGCAAAGGCTTCGTGGACTGGACGTTAGACCTGTGCTCAACCGAAATTGGAAAGGACAACGTGATCTGGGTGGTAGCGCAACTTCAAAGAGCTCGGCGACAACTTGCAGCGTGTTTGACAATCGGTACGCGTAGAAAAGACGCGTACCAAAACAAGCGTACAGTGTTGCCAGCACTCCTGTCAAAATTACTGCCAACATACTTGCAGGTACACGTTTATGTGATAAAGACAAAAAAAATTGTATCGGTGTGATTAATTTATTCTTTTATAATCACACATACCATTGAGAATGTTTTCAGCGTGATTACACGCGAAATCTTGCATGCAGACGTAGGTGCAGCAGCGCCTAATGGACCCCTTGCGGCTTCTGTCCGAAGCTCGTAAAACTGCCGTGTGACATGGGCACAACTCCATCTCCGTCGAACTCCCTCATGGAGTTTTACATTGATGGAGTTTAACGAAGTTCGGTGGTGGCCGTGTGACAGGGGTATAACACCTCCCCATTCTAGCCACCCTACCTCTGCCCTCATGCACACCACTGAGTTCCTAAAAGTAAGCCCCGGGCGATATTCACCCAGATATAATAATAATATAATTTTTATTTGCACAACAATGTGAGCCTTCCGGTGACGTGCGAGGCTAGACAGAAAGGAAAGACCCTTACGCGCGTGCGTCTGCTAGCCGTGTGGGCACGAGTCTACGTGAAGCCTTGGGTTTTAGGGACAACAATGGAAAGCTGAACACGTCCGCGATAAAAATAAGACACGGTTAGAGTATTGGTGGCAGAAAAGTAGAGATAAAGTACAAAAATAAATAATGGGGAAAAATAAGGTCATCATTCTGCCTTAGGAGGCAGAGAGATGGACCGTAAATTGATATATTTTTTTGTATAATAACATAGATTTAATCAATGTAGATAAGGTATTAGGCCAACATGAAACAAGGAAGCTTTTTTTTTTTTCTTCGAGCCTGGTGGCAGACATGTCACCGCCCCGTTATAAAGGGGACGCTCATAGCATTCATCCATCAATCCGTGGCGTTGAGTAGACGAGGTACAGCGCAGCCTTGCTAGAGTACGACGAACATGGCTCGCGCTATTTTTTGCGTGCTACACTTTCCAACGTTAATCGTTTTTGCTCAGCAAAACGATTACTAATAAATGCACTAATAAAGGGTTGCCTTTATCTCCACTTTCAAAAACAGCGTTCGTATGCATTATCATGTAACTGTAGAATCAGCATAAGGGAAATTCCGGTGAGCTCGCTGTAGGTAACAGCTTAACATGACAGGGACGGATCTTTTGTCAAATTCGTACAGCAGATCCCAGAAGCATAACCGCAGTCACGTGTGTGGACTTCGGACACTAGTGGGAAAGGCCAAACAGCACTAGCACCAAACCGATCGCAGCGTGTGAATTTCGGGACTTCACGCAGAAATCTTCATTAAATATAGTGCCTCTCTACTGCAACCATGTGTGTCATAGAATGGGGTTCAGTCAGCATGACTAGTAATTGATGATGGGACAGCCACACAGGATTTTTATTGCCAATAAACTTCTTCCCTCTCCCATAAGTGTATTATTGAGGGTGAACGAAGGAATGATTACATATTTTAGTCTATTTAGATTATCGCGAAAACAAAGCGCAAGTCGATAACGTACGTCTATGCCAGCGTCTGTATATGCGAACAGCCCACACGATGTTCACAACTATTGTACTGTGGAGCGGAATAAATACAAACGAAGGGGCTAACTTTAAAAAAAAAAAAACTATGCCAAGTTCTCAGACTTATTCCATACCAGTTACAATGCTAGGGCCGTGACAGCTGGGCACATGCAGCGACAAAATCATTTTACGTGGCTAGAGGTATTATTTCAATACATCTGCAAAGAACCGCAAGTGAACACCGATTTATCACTCTTGTCCTCGCTGTCCGGTGGGCACGCTGGCAGATGCGCGAATTAGTAGCACAGCAAGAGCAACTTTTACTGACTAGCAAATATATAAAAAACAGTTCACTTACCGAACATCGGCAGGGTATGCCCTCCGAAGCAACCACCTTTGCGAGCAGCATCCTGTCAGCACACTCGGTACCACTTACTGCTGAAGTGCGAGACGCTTTTAGCGCTGAAACGTTTAACTTCTTTGACGTTCATGAACGACCTTGCATTGTCGTCGCGATTACACACGTGCGTTTTCGTGCAACCTTCAATAGACACAAACATACAACATTTCTAAGCCTGACTTCGACCACGAACATGCCGCACCACACACTCGTGACTCGACCGAAAACACCCGCTGCGGCTGTGGCTGGCTGTAGTCGGCTCGCTTGCTGGCTGGCGCTCGTGCCGTGGCCATACCACAAAAACAAGATTTTATTTTTTTGCTATTGTATTGCAATATTTTGCTCTATTTCCAACCCCTCGAAAATATTCAGCTGCTGACACATTGGGAGGAAGGTTATGGAAAGCGTAGCGAACCGAAATTTCCGCTGCGAAACGAAAAAGATGATGATGATGATGACTTGGGGCTATTCCCTTTGTATCGGGCGGGCAAGGTTAATTTGCCCTAGCCAGCGAAGAAAAAATAGAAGACATACAGCGCCTTCACGCGACAGCTATTATCTTCAATGAGCTCTTTTGGCAAGCCTGTATCACTTTGGTTGCTCGGCGTTGGTTGCTCGTGATTTTGTTATTGTTAACGTGTTTCCGCATGTTTTGAACTTCAGGTTTTTCTCGTTTTTATATGACGCGCATTACGGGTGACCCCGCAGGTACAGTAACCTGCGGCAGCGAACGCGATGTTCACCGTCGTTAAAGGGGCCCTGCAACACCTTTCTTAGTTATATTGGAATAGTATCATTATTGACGTATGACTCTTCACGAGTTATATGCCGCAAAAATTTTTCGAATCCGTCAAGTCTAAGTGGTGTTACCAAATTATAGAGATCAGCAACAGCTCCAAGCGGCCATCTAGGCGGCCCCAGGCCCGGGCCTTCCATTCGCCGGATCTTATGGCGAATTCCACTGGTCGAGCCGGAGCAAGTTTTCTTGCTCCGCGTTCGAGAATCTGCGTTCCACTGGTCGATTCGGAGCAAGTTCGAGCAAGTTCGCGTTTTCCACTGGCAGAATCGGAGCAACCCACTCCGCGACGGAGCGTTCCGAGTTGCTCCGTCTTGCAGAGGTGGATTTCGCCGGAACTCCGGCAACGCGGTGACGTCATTTCCGGTGCAGTCGTGTTTAAAACGGGGTCTGATCACCCTGTGCACTTGTTTACATTCATAAAATGGCGGTGTTTGACTCTGCTGGGCGAGCTTCTGGTTTGCTTCTAGCTCTGAGCGACAGCGAGAGAACGAGTTCTGACGGCAGTAGCACCAGCGATGACGACAAACCGTACGTGCTCTACGAAATTATGTTCAAAGAAACGTTCCCTGACCCGCTGTGCGCACGCCCGAAGATCATCGGCCACATCGAAGATATTTCCATGTGCTCGTCCATATTTGTCAGCGCAACACAAGAAAATGGCACGCCTGCTTTTCGCCACTGCGGTGTCGAAATGTGCGCTTTGCAGCGGCGACCCATGGAAACGCACAGAGCGGAAGCAAAAATAGTTCCCGGAGCAAATTTACGTGACGTATGCATAAACAACTTCCGGAGTGACCTCACGCGGAGCATTCACGTGTTCCACTGGCAGATTTGGCTTGGCACAATCCGAGTGCTCGCTCCAGGATTTCGGCGGCCGCTTCGGATCTCCCAGTGGAATTCGCCATTAAATAAAGTTATTTCACTCACGTTCCGCAGCTTTCTCCCTCAACTCAACACCGCGAGCGCGCGGACAGCTAGGCGGCGAGTCGGGGGAGGGAGCGCAGACGAGCGAGGCTCCGCCCAAGAGCGCCGGCGGGAATTTTTTCTTCATTTTTTTCTCTCTGACGTCTGGGCGCAACCACGTGGTCTGTGCCGCCACTTCCGGTCGGCTTGCGGTCGTTCTCGTCGAGCGGAGCCGTATCGCGCGTGCTTGAAAACTGCGCGTCGGTTTGGTAATCCTGGGTGTGCACCTCGAACGCCGTAGTGTTTTCATCGCTTTGCCAACCATGGAAGCAAACCTGCGCGCTCTTTTGGAATGAATGACAGTTGAGATCGGTTTCGGCCCATACTCCGATGCACCGCCTCGTAAGACGGCACTGGCAGAAGACTCCGAGCGCCGCCATTACCGGACGCCAGCATTGTTATCGGAGACATGCTGCACGGGAGAGTATTTCGGCCGCGCGTTAAAAAAGTGCGGCCGGTGCGGCCCTCTGGCGGGGTCTGGCCGGTGCCAGGCGAGCGAGACCGGCGAGACGGAGACGCGTAGACGCGGTGGCTCCGGCCATCGTATCGATAGTATGCGCTCCCCTTCTGCGGTAGTGTTATGTTATTTCGGCAGAGTAAAAAGCTGGGCTTGGTGTTTCCTGACTACTGTGCGATGGAGTTAGGAGAGGCCAGGATAGACGCACATCATTATCTTCGTTTATTGCTAGCGTGCATGCTTGTTGACATCCGACCGTCAGTTCGTACGTGTTGCATATCGTGCTTTAATTGTGGTGTTAATTCTAATGCGGTCGGACTGCTCGCGCTGAGCTTACAAGAGTGCCCCCTACCTCTAGGCCGCACACCTTGATTTAACAGCACTAACATTGTTTCATTTCGTTGTTGCTGCAAGTATAAATTCTGAGTGAACAAAGCAGTACAAAAGCGTGCACTGTCGGCGCAGAGCATTACGACGTTCGGCGACGAGTATAGCGAGTACGAACAAGGTTCTTTCTTCGGGAGAAGAAGCGGCGCGGCGGGAAATACGATGGGAATTCGCTAGAGAACATGGGCCCAACGATGACGGGCCGACCCCGAGTTTCGAGTGAGAGAGGCGTGTCGCCGCAACTGCACGACAAAACTCGTCGGGAAGAGAGACGTCGGCCGCCCAGCAACGAAGGGAATCCGATCCTGACTTGCGAGTGGCCAAAGCAGGAGCTCACGGACCGTTTAGCGGCGTCATATTATCATCGCTGTATCGACAGCTAAAATAGTACTTAGTAAAAAACGCACCCCAAAGCCAAGGAATTAGGCACCAGCTCCGCAGTTTCATCAGTCTTCGCGACGCCAAGTCAGTGAAGCTGTGCTAAATTTTACCCTTGAATGTTGCATTTGTGCGCTGTGACGTGCAGCTCATGCAGTCACTGCTTCATCGCAATGCACTGCCGCAGAACCCAACGACGGTCGGAGTGCCGCCGCGGCTGCGTCTTCGTCGTCTAGGCAACCGCGACCGCCGCGCGCGGAGCAGCTCTGTGTACCACGTGACTTTTTTAACGCGCGGCCGAAATACTCTCCCATGCTGCACGGCTGCCTCGGTCGGTCGTGAGAACGTGCCGACGATGCAGTTCCCAGCTGACGAGGCAACACCCGAACGGCTGCCACTCTCAACGGCAACCGGCGATGGTCAAAAGCACAGAAATATTCACGTTTTCGGCACTGCGCATGGCCGAAAACGTGAATATTTCTGTGCTTTTGCATGGGAACCACGCAACTACGAGCAGACGAGCTGTCGGTGAGACCGGAAGTGCTAATATGGTATGTTCGGTGTTTTTAACGCGATAACAGAATATAAACATACATATTATCTACTTATTGAACTCAAAATTAACAACGAAAGTAATAATGAGGGTGTTATCGTGATTATAACATCAGCCAATGGTGGAACAGCCGACAATCGCGTCATATTTTGCGGACTAATACATCATTTGTCGAGAGAAGAGGGAGCGATTTTCAGCTGACTTTGAGAATTTATTGTAAATTCCAGGCCGAGCGCATCGCTATAAAATTTGGCTCGCGTGTTCTCGGGAGCCTCGACTACCGATCGGCAGCGCTTTTTGAGCATGCTCGAAAAGTGTTGCAGGGCCCCTTTAAAGTGCAAGCGCTCGAGCGAGCTTGCACTTACAACCTACCACCTACTACTTACAAAGGCGACGAAAAGAAACGCGAACAGCGCTGTTCGCATTTGTTTTCTCCGCGCTCGCTTGGTGACAATAAAAATACGCTAGTCTCGTGAATGTATCATGGATAACTTGTCTTATTACCAGCCAGGCTACAACTGTTTTGAAAAGTAATGCGACCAGCGGAGCTGGTAGATGCCGTACTGTTCGCGTTTGTTTCCATAGCGTGCTGTCGAGAGAGAGAGAAGGAATGTAGGAAAGGCAGGGAGGTTAAATAAGAATCGCAATAGCCCACCGGCTGAAAACTATCTATACATTATGTGCACACATTCAAGCAGGAAATGACGACTTCTACCTTATATGCTGACTTCGCTTATTTTATTAGCAGCTTATTTTCCCACCCCGTTTGCACCATGCAAGGATAGCAGAGTACAAATTGCTGCCTTTATAAGAACATTGAGTACCCCAGTTAAAACATTACCTATACTGTGGCGTTCCCTTTTCAACTATGGTAACTTTCTCTTTCTGTAAACCTGTCTTTTTGCGGGTTTATCCCACAAATATTGCATAACCATAACCTTCAGTACAGAATGAAATTGCACTACAGGCGTCTGTGTAATTATTTTGGTGAGATTTATGAAAAATATGGCTGCGATATTTTGGAACACTTATGTAAAACGGCTGCCACTTTGCTCAAATACTGAACAAATCAAAAACTGCCGTTTGGCTGAATTCGCTACTGCATGACCCTGTAAGTGAATTAAATACATATAGGTGGCCTTTTAATACAATGCATAACCCTGTGACTTTGGTGGCAATTCACACCTGCTAGTTCTATAAATGACAAATAGGTGCTATTTATTGGTTCTATAGGTGACAAATAGACGTCGCCTATTAAAGCCTATTGGTGCCTACTGGTTCTATAAGTGACAAATAGCTGCCGCCTATTGGTACTAACATATACCTATTGGTTCCATTGGTGACAAATAGATGTCTCCTATTTCACAAATAAAAAATTTATTGGTCCTATCGGTGACAAATAGATGTTGTCAATTGGTCTCTATTGGTGACAATAGAATTCTAATAAGACCTATAAAGCTCTAATTGAGCACTTATATAACAAATAAGATTTTTCTATAAGACCAATAGAAAATTCTATTGGCATTTTTGCTAGGGTAAGCTTTAAGAGAAGCTTTGGATAATATGTAAAGTTTATAACTATTTATGCTAACAATATAAGTAGTGCTGTAAAGATACAGGAGAAAGAATTGTGGATCTGCAAACGCGACCGACCGTGCGTTTGGCGCGCCATCCGCGCTCGGCCGATACGAAGACAAGCCCAGCCTGCGGCCAAGCTAAGCCAAAACGTTCTGTGGCTGTCGCCTGCCTTAGCGCGCGCTTTGTGTGATCTCGATGCTTCACGTAAGCCTGCTTATTTTTTTTGTTTGCTTTAGTGTGCTTCCGCGACGATAACGTGAAGACTGTGTTCAGCGTGCACCAGATGGAGACGTTCTGAGCCATAAATGTCTTGGATTTCGACCGATTTCGACTCTACAAAGTGGCACCAAGAATAATGGCAAGACGTGCACGACCGGCATCGACAGCGACATGCAGGCAAGTCTCGCTGTGCACTCTGGGTAATCCGCCATTTTGAAGCAATAACAAGCAGACGAGCAAAGTAAGCGTGTATGACCAGTCGATAGCTGTCATGGTTTACTGCGCCGTTGTAGGCTGCAAAAGCCGTACGTACACCAAAGCCGAGAAAGAGAAGGCTAAGCAGAACAGTCGGAACCTCAGCAACTTTTGGTTTTTCAAGATTCCAAAGGTGCGGGTTCATGAATGCGGCAAGACGAGGCAGCTGTCGCAACGCCGGCAGCGCGAGTGGATCGCCCGCCTCAAGAGGAAGGGTGTCGCCGATAATCCGCAGAAGTACAAAGTGTGTTGCCGACACTTTTTATCAGGTATGTAAGTCTCGCACCTATGTTACCTATTTTAAGGCGCTGCCCGTTCCTGTCATTGTGAACCGCGAATGCAGGCATTGCTTTGA